>NW_019236277.1:134108-146895 GCF_002742605.1 Olea europaea var. sylvestris
GGTTTTAGTAGCCATCTTGACCTATGACAAAAGAGACCTTATGATACCAACTCTTGTATTCCTTCTACTGTAGCCTTGAATTTCGCTTTTGAACATCATCTAACCGCTGATATCTTCATGCTACAAATGGTGAAAGTGCACCAACCCAAAGTTGAACTCCGCTCTAGGATGGAGCCATCCTAGTCTGCATCACAGTATACTTGTATTTGGAAAGAAAAGCCTTAACCTAGAGAGACTTTAAGGTATCCATGAACCATCATTATTGTCTCCATATGCTCTTCATGAGTTCAGTGCATAAACTGATTGATTCAACTTTCTACAAAGTACTGCCTTGTCTCGTGAGATAAATAGATCAGCTTGCCCTCGAACTTCTTATATATTTAATTGTCAATTAGCTCTTTTCTAATGCTGCCCTGAGATTGTATTTCATATCCATGGGAGTTTCTTGCCACCTAACATACCTACATCATTCGAAAGATCCAAGGTGTAATTCTTTTGAGACACAAAGATTCCTTACGAGACATAGCAACATTGGTAACCTAAGGTGCTGTAGATCTTTAATCAGAAGACATTTCAGATTTTCAAGTCCCTTCACATACTACCAGTCACGAATAACAAAAAATTATAAGGAACAGTAGTTTTACCAACATCAGCATGTAAATGATCACCTTGCCTGTGGGTGTATTCATACTTTTAAGAACAGATACATTAAATATTTCAAAATATAATGTTGGAGATTGCTTCAAACTATAGAGAGTGTACTTCAACTCCATGCAGTTCTCATTCCAGCATAGGAGACCAAAATAGGTTAGCTATTTTCAGCAGGAGGGAGTAGCACTGGTATACAAAGGGAGATGGTATGACATACCAAAACAGATCAGCAGGGACCAACATTTTTCACTGTTTTTAGTATAAAGATTGGGAGGAATACCCTAATAAGGGATCAGTAGGACATTCCAAAACTCGTCTTCCACTAAAAACTCTCTGCCTGATGTGAAGTTTGCGGATATGAGAGCTATACTCAAGAGATGTTACATCCATGTCCAAGAAGACTTTTAAGGTAAGCTGATGAAAATATTTTTGTCCTTTTTGTATTGGAGAGTATCCAAGGAACCCAAGCCCACAATTTTTTTGAAGACTTATATTTCCTAGAAGTCGGAGTATTAATAATATTTCTAGTAGAAGATCTTTCACATAGATGATTCACTTTTGGTTCATTCTTTCCCTAGGTTTGTATTTATGGGCTTAGGGTGGTGAGAGAAGGATGTCCCCTGAGTGTCCAGAAGCCACTTTTCACATAGTTAGTGGCTTGGGAAAAGAAGCTGGGTCGTTATATTAACATTCATACCTTCACTGAAAACCATGTTAGTTTACCCTCACTGATAAACATTCAAACTTGTTTGTTTTAAAAGTTCAAATATTGAAAGAACTGAATTCTGGGCATTGATTGTGGAAACCAAACATAAAATTGATGAGATTAGTCATTGAGATTCTCATTCTCTTATCTAACTCAGCCTTAAGAGGAAAAAGATCTTGGCAAGATTACATCTACATCCATATCCAAATATTTTGTGGTATTATCATTATGGAGGAATAAAATGTTTGCCAGAGCGCGATCTGTATGGCGTTCATATCTGAATCTTTTAACATGGTTTTTAGTGAGGGTAAACTAACAGCAATTCTGGAGATTGTCCCCCATTATATTCAGCTAATCAGAGTGCCCCACGGACACATGTTGGGTTTTGAGCATTGTTTCTGTGGGCAGTTGTTTACAAATAATTCTTGTATGATGATATCTGGAGTTAGCAGGTGGTGATTGTGAGTTCTTTGAGACAGAAATTGAACCTTAATTTTATCAAGAAAATTGGCTGCTGGTCTTCTGATCTCTCTTTACACTTTTGTATTCCAGGTTGTAAATGAACATGCAGATGTGCACTGCCCCGTGGTGGAGATGTCAACACAGTCTAAGCTTAGCTGCTTGAGCTGGAACAAGTATAGCAAAAACCTTATAGCCAGCAGTGATTATGAAGGAATAGTAACTATTTGGGATGCAACTACCCAACAGGTAAATCTGGAATAATTATCAATGGTAATTTTTGTTGTCGAAATATGAAAACTGTACTCTTAATTATAGTTTTCATACTTTTGGGAATTTGGTATCCTTTTTTTTTTTTTTTTAATTATTTCTATTGATGCTAATAATCTTTTTGTGCATTCAGAATCTTATGGAATATGAGGAGCACGAGAAGCGTGCTTGGAGTGTAGATTTTTCACGAACTGAGCCGTCAATGCTAGTTTCTGGCAGTGACGATTGTAAGGTACAGAAAGAACTATTTTTAATTGCTCAACTAGATATTAGACCTTTTTTTGCCTGTATCTTGCTTAAATATTTAGTGAAAGAGAATGTTTTTACCTATGAGTAGTTACATCCATACCAATCAAAACTTGATGATTTCTAGCGTTGTTTAGAATATCTTAATTGGGTACCGAGACGTTTTATCTTCGTGGGAAGAGGCATATGCCTCAAGTCAAACGATAAATAATTTAAAATAATAAAAAAATGTGTAATATGGTAATAATAAATCATAAACCATCTTTAAAAATCCCCAAGTAAACAACCAAGTAAAAGTCTAACTTGTAAACAAATACAAAATACATTAATAAAGTACCAAATAATAAGGTTTCAAATTCATAGTCATGAAACAAAATTATCCTAGGATCTTGAAGGTAATCATCTTCACCCTCTTTCTCATCACTATCGGTTTCTTCTCATTTTTCTTTTCATCATCCATCACTCGTGATCTTGTATTTCCCTTCCCCTTCCACGTAAAGATAGGTAAAAGGAATTAAAGAACTTGTAAAACATTGTAGATCATAAAGAAATAGCCCATAAAGGGGAAGCAAATAACAAAATGACCGGAAAATGCAAGCAAAATGGGCAAACAATTTTAACCTCTTGAGGCATTCTCTCAAATGTGCCTTAAAAGGCATAAGCTTTGAGGTGTTTTATAAACACCTTATGTGAGGTGGGATTCCATAGATAAGCCTCAAATACATTTTTCAAACAATGATTGCTCATACCATACAAAGGTAAAGGTTTAGAGTTTGTAACTCTTACAATGTGTAATCTTTCTTAAAAAAATTCATTTCCGTTTTTCTCTTATTTAGGTATCAAAAATTATCATTAGTTCTTGGATTGATGTAATTACAAATATCATATTTCAAATAATATTCTTTAAAATATTGTTTAATATATAAACAATACGAACTTGATTTAATAGGAAAAGTGATGTTCTTCTACAAAAGGCTGAAAGAAACCTGATAGGGTACCAACTGGAATTCAGATGAATGAGTTAATGACTTTTGATTGAACAATACGAAAATTACAGGAATGAAATGACAAAAAGCCTATAGAAGGCTGTAACCGAGAACAACTCTACTATCTTCAAAAATTGCTTGCCTCTGGCATTTTTCTACCATTATTTATAGCCTAACTCTAACAGATTTTCCTAACAGTAAATCCTTTCTAACGGATTTTAGTTTTCCTAGCTAGCAATACATCCTTCTTGGGCCTTCTAGAATAAGTAAATTGAATCGGGGGCCTATCAATACCCCCGGGTTCGTAAGACACCTTGTCCTCAAGGTGGAAATTTGGGAAGTGTTGCAGAATTGAGTCGACTGATTCCCACGAAGCATCAGAGGTTGGAAGGTCCTTCCGTTGTATTAATACTTCCTGACCTGGGGGATTTTGATGTACTCCCAAGACTTGATCGGGTTCTACCATCCATTCGAGGTTTGCATCTAGGTGGGGAGGAATTAGCTGGCAAGGCTTCTATCACCCCAACTGATTTTTTTAGTTGTGACACATGGAAAACCGGATGTATTGTTGTCTCAAGGGGTAACTTCAATTGATAGGCCACGGGGCCACTGCGCTTCGTTACCTCATATGGACCAAAGTACTTTGGTCCTAATTTTTCACTCGGTTTCCTGGCTAATGATCTGAGTCGATACGGTCGGAGCTTCACATAGACTAAATCTCCTACTGCAAACTGGACATCCCTTCGGTTACTAGCTGCAGCTGCTTTCATTTTGTCCTGAGCACGAAGGAGGTGGGACTTTAATTCCTCTAGAACAACGTCTCTGTCTTTGAGCTGCTGCTCCACCGAGTTTACGGCTGTTTTCTGGTTGCCATAGCGGATCAAGGGAGGAGTATCCCTCCCATAAACGGCTCGGAAAGGAGTTGTGTTTATTGACACATGAAAAGTTGTGTTATACCAATATTCTACTCAAGGTAACCAAGTACTCCATGTTTTAGGCTTGTCGTAGGTGAAGCAGCTCAAGTAGGCTTCCACGCATATGTTCACAACTTCTGTTTGCCCATCGGTCTGTGGATGGTAGGCCGTGCTTCGCTGGAGATAGGTTCCTTGCAATCGGAAGAGTTCTGTCCAGAAGTGACTTAAGAACACCTTGTCTCGATCTGAAACTATAGAGCTGGGAATACCATGGAGTCGCACAATTTCTTGGACAAAAACTGTTGCTACCCCAAATGCAGTGAAAGGGTGTTTAAAGGGCAGGAAATGTGCGAACTTGCTTAAGTGGTCTACCACCACTAGCAACGAGTCATACCTCCCTGATTTAGGTAGTCCCTCCACAAAGTCCATCGAGATATTGTTCCAAATCTAGTGCGGAATTGGCAGGGGCTGAAGCAGTCCAGCAGGGGAGAGAGCTATACTTTTATTTTGTTGGCATATTGGACACTCATCTACAAACTTCTTGATGTCTTTCTTCATTCCTGACCAATAAAGGTTACTGGTCACCCTTTTGTACGTTCGAAGGAATCCGGAGTGGCCTCCCACTAAGCTACTGTGAAACTCCTTAAGTAGTGTAGGAATCAATGTTGAAGTATGGGGAAGCACGAGTCGTCCTTTGAAAAGCAGCCTGTCTTGGTTGACTGAAAACCTTGGATGTGCATCTGATCCTCTTGTACTTCCTTCTTGATTTTTGAGAGTAGGGGATCATTATTGACTTGCGCACTAATTTGTTGTTCGTCCATGAGTACTGGGAATGTGAGGGCTGCAAGTTCCGGTTGAATGGGAATGCGGGATAAGGCGTCGGTAGCTTTGTTTTCCACTCTTGGCCGGTATTGTATCTCAAAGTCATAGCCCATCAGTTTGGTGACCCATCGCTGAAATTCCCTCGGGATGACTCGCTATTCCAGTAGATACTTTAGGCTGCGCTGATCAGTACGGACAACAAATTTCCTTCCCAACACATGGTGCCTCCATTTTTGAATAGCCAAGACCACTGCCATCAACTCCCTCTCATAAATGGATTTCTGCTGCGACCTTGCTAATAACACCTAACTGAAGTACGCAATGGGTTGCTGGTTTTACATGATGACTGCCCCTATCCCATGCCCTGAGGCATCGGTCTTAATGATGGAAGGTTTAGAAAAATCAGGGAGAGCCAATACTGGAACTGTGGTCATTGCTAATTTCAACTTTTGGAATGCTGCCTCTGCTTCCTCATTCCAATTGACTGCATCCGTTTTTAGTTGTTGTGTGAGCGGCCAAGAAATAGTGCCATATCCTGCCACGAACCTTCGGTAATATCCTGATATTACGCGGAGTTGGCCACCCGACCATGGCTTCTACCTTAACCTGGTCTGCTGCTACTCCTGCTGCTGAAACTAAGTGACCCAAGTATTCGATTTGTTGTTGGGCAAAGAAGCATTTCTTGGCATTAGCGTACAACTGGTGCATCTGTAGGGCAGTGAAGACCGTGTCCAAGTGCTGTTCATGAGTCGCTGAGTCTTTACTGTAGATTAAAATATCGTCGAAGAAGACTAGTACAAATTTCCTTAGGTACCTCCTGAACACGTCATTCATTAATGATTGAAATGTAGCCGAGGCATTGGTAAGGCCGAATGGCATTACCAAAAATTCATAATGCCCCTCGTGTGTTCTAAAAGCTGTTTTATGCACATCTTCTTTTCGCACCCGAATCTAGTGATACCCCGATTTAAGGTCTATTTTTGAAAACACTATGGCTCCATGAAGTTCATCCAACAACTCGTCGATGACTGGAATGGGAAATTTATCTGGAATAGTCGCCTTATTCAGTGCCCTGTAGTCAACACAGAACCGCCAGCTGCCATCTTTCTTTTTGACGAGTAACACGGGGCTGGAAAATGGGCTAGCACTGGGTTGAATTATCCCTGCAGCCAACATCTCTCCCACCAATCTTTCGATCTCATTCTTTTGGATGTGGGGATACCTATATGGTCTGACACTAATAATAGGCTCCACCCCTTCCTTGAGAGGAATTGCATGGTCCAAGTTACGGGTAGGAGGTAGCCCTACTGCTTTTGTGAAGACCTGTTTATATTTTGTAAAAGTTTCAACATTTCCTCCGGTACCCCTTCCTTTTTCCTGTCGTCCTTACTCCTTGGCTCCTCCACCTCTACCAAAATCCATTGGCCTTCATTCTGCAAGGCATTCACCATTGCCGTAAGAGAGACCCCTGATTTATTTAGCCCCTGATCACCCTTAATCGTCATCACTGTATCACCCATTTGAAATCGCATAGTTAGCGATTTCCAGTTAACCTCCATACTTCCCAAACCAGCTAACCACTGCATTCCTAACACAACGTCTGTACTGCCTAGCTCCAAGGGTAGGAAGTCCTCTGATAGTCAATCCCTGCATTTCCAGAACGATCCCCTTGCAGATCCCCCTTCCTTTAACTGATTCCCCTGTCCCCATGATAACTCCATAATAGTTCGTGACTGTGGTAGGGAGCCCTAATTCCTGGACCAATTTTAGAGCTATAAAATTGTGAGTTGCCCCACAATCAATCAGCACAATTACCTCGCGTTTCCCAACGGCGCCCCTTAGCTTCATGGTCCTTGGAGTAGTTAAGCCCACCACCGAATTGAGCGACAGCTCCACCACGTTTACCACCTCCAATGGGTGCTCCCCTACCGGAATTTCGAAATCCGATTCACCTGCATATTCGTTTTCTTACACCAAAAGTACCCTTAACTCTTGATTTTTGCACTGGTGTCCAGCCGTGTATTTTTCCTCACATCTGAAGCATAACCCTTTTTCTCGCCTCATCTTCCATTCGCCGTCAGTCGTTCGCTTCACCGGAACTTCCCTTCTGCTCGCAATCCTTTCCTCCACCGTTACTGTCTTTGTCTTTGTGGGAAATAGGTCTGGCCTGGAAGTCGCTGGGTTGAGTTTATAATTCCTTGGGGCTACGGGCTCTCTTCCTTTTTTAACAATCCAGTTTCGGTCTTCAACTCTTTGGGCTATTTCCATGATTCGGCCAAAAGGACTCCAACAGACGGACCTCAGCTCTTATTTCAGGTTGCAGGCCATTCACAAACTTACTCTCTAACACTTCATTAGAGATTCCCTTCAACGGAGCTGCCAAGACTTCGAATGTGCATCTGTATTCGGCTACTGTTCCGGTTTGATTTATGGCCAGAAATTTCTCACATAGACTACCCTCCTGTGTTGGTCTGAATCGGAGTAGTTCCTACTTAAACTGCTGCCAATTCCGAAATGGGTTCCTCGCCTCCATACATTCCAGCCACGACAGAGCATCTCCATCCAAGCTCACTCCGATCGCTCCCATTTTCTCCTTTTCTGTCAGCCCGTTCACATCGAAATATCTTTCTGCGCGGAATAGCCACCCGTCAGGATTCTCCCCGCTGAAAATGGGCATTTCGAGTTTTCTCACTCTTCACCAGCCATCACCCTCCTTCTCCTGTTCCACGGTCATTGTCATTCTTTTTTTTACTGTTTGGTCCTGATTCTTCTGGCCATTTTCCTCGATCCATGGTGCGTGGTCCCCCACCGATCCTAGGTGTATGTTAGGAGGTATCGCCCCTCCTGTTATACTCCAGACCCCCCTTCTTCAAAGCTGTCATTCACTCCTGATTTTAAATCGGACAGTGCTGCAACAGTTTTCCTCATTTCCTCCATGGATTGTAGCATTTTAACTACATTCTGGGACAGTTGCGCAAATGACCTCTCCAACCTCGGAAGTCGCTGCAATTCTAGTTTCACGTCCTCCATCTCTTTCTCCATTAATTCTACCCTGCCTTCTGTTTTTTTTTTTTTTTTTTGAGCCATTAGGAACAACGTGCTCTGATACCAATTGATAGGGTACCAACTGGAATTCAGATGAACGAGTTTATGACTTTTGATTGAACAACACGAAAATTATAGGAATGAAATGACAAAAAGCCTATAGAAGGCTGTAACCGAGAACAACTCTACTATCTTCAAAAATTGCCTGCCTCTAGCTATTTTTCTACCATTATTTATAGCCTAACTCTAACAGATTTTCCTAACAGTAAATCTCTTCTAACAGATTTTAGTTTTCCTAGCTGGCAGTTCATCCTTCTTGGGCCTTCTAGAATAAGTAAATTGAATTGGGGGCCTATCAAAACCCAAGTAACAATAAGATAGCTTTACATAAAGCAGCTTTGGCTGCTCGCCTGCTCCGGCAAAATGTTCTAGTTACTTAACCCTTGTTTTGCAAGTGTTTAAATTATAAACCTTTTTTGTGAAACCACTTTTTATCCACACATCTCATGGGGACCCGTAAGCACTTCTCACTTATCCCCCACTTTATATATTTATAATCTAAACCAATTATATACAATTACCAAACATGCCATGAATGTTATCTTCAAGTATTATTTTGGCGTCACATATAGAAACTTCTTCCCACATATTTTCATGTCTCTTTATAGGTTATAAATGTAAGATAATGTTATCAGCCACCATACATGCATCTATATGCAAGCAATATAGATTGGGCGTTGGTGGTTTTTGGTTGTAGATTTGGTCTCTTCACGATCATACATAGCCTTAATGTGATGTCGTGAACCAAAAAGATTGTGAGGTTAAATTAATATAAGTTGAAGCTGTAGTCTCGATAAAGTGAGTCGTCCATGAATTAGTAGTTTTATTTCACGGTAATGCAGGCGTTATTCGTTATTTTCAATTTGGGTATCCTACACTGTTTTCTGTACATTGAACTTTAACTTTTGTTGTACACATTTTGGTGAATCAACAGCTTCTTGACCTCTCATCCTTATAACAATGATTGCCTTCTATTTTTCATACAAATCCAGGTCAAAATATGGTGCACAAAGCAAGAAGCTAGCGTCCTCAACATTGATATGAAGGCTAATATATGCTGTGTAAAATATAATCCTGAGTCTAGCCTATATGTTGCGGTAAAAATCTATTTCTTGCTCCCTGTTTAAACGGATTTTTTTAATATTTATTTTTTATTTTTTTTATTTTTTTATCCTTTCCTTCTTTCATTTTTTTGGTGGGAGCGGAACTGGAAAGGAGTTATATAGATATAATGGCTGTTCATATCCGTTCAACATTGTGGAATATTTTCTTAATTTTCTTGTGAAGGCATGTAAGTAGGTGATCGACATTATCCATGGTAGTGATCTGCATATGTGCATGCTCATGAATCTTGTTGCGTCCATTTCTTAGCTATTTGCGTTGTTTGTTCAATCCTGTTGATAAATTGTGATAGAGGTCTATGAGACTTCGAAGTGAATTCTTGATATTTTTTGGACGAGGCAAAAGAAATGACTTAGAAAAGCAAAGCAGTAGACTATGGACATGAGGTATCATCCTTGAAGTACATCCAGTACGAAACTGCTGCTTCAGGAATCCACAACTTATTTATCTTTCATTTTTATTTTCTTTGAAATAAGATATGATTGAGAGCATACGTTGTAATATATTATGCAGGTTGGCTCTGTAGACCATCACATCCACTATTACGATTTAAGAAACACCTGCCACCCAATTCACGTGTTCGGTGGCCATAAAAAAGCCGTTTCGTATGTAAAATTTTTGTCCAACAATGAGCTTGCTTCTGCATCAACCGACAGCACTCTTCGAATATGGGATGTCAAAGAAAAATTGCTTGTAAGATTCACGACTGTAGATATATTCTTCAATACGAACTGCAATAACTATCAATGGAAGCAAATATTCATTGCCAATTACATTCGTCTTAGATGTTTATCATTTTTGAAAATATATTGGTGATTGATGTTTTCAGGTTCGTACATTTAGAGGGCACACAAACGAGAAGAATTTTGTTGGTCTTACAGTAAATAATGATTTCCTCGCTTGTGGCAGTGAAACAAATGAAGTGTGCGTCTACCATAAGGTTAGTTGATACTGCACAAAACATCTTGCGTATGTTTTGACACTCTGTACTAGACGGCATAATGAGTCGAGAATGAGTTTCTTTCTTATTTTTTTGTTACGTTTTGGAACCCAGGCCCTTGCTAGACCTTTGACATCCCATAGATTTGGCTCTCCCGATTTGGATGAAAGTGATGAAGACGCAGGATCTTACTTTATCAGTGCAGTGTGCTGGAAAAGTGAAAGTCCCACTATGTTGGCGGCCAACAGTCAAGGTACAATTAAAGTTTTGGTCCTTGCAGCTTGATATATATGTACAGTTACTGGTAGCGACTAAATTTTGTAACAGAGAACATACTTTTTTGATTAATTTGATCATAATTCTTTAGAATTTAAATAAAGCAAGCGTGGATGTTTGTGTACCTGGAGAAATGATGAACTTGAAAAACTTGTACAAATGATGAATTTATCAAACTTACGTTTGAATCTTATTTGATCATTGTCCAACGTCACAAATTTAGAAACTTTCAAACAAATATAGCTTGTGGAGAATGTCTGACCTTGATCTATCTATTTATTTATTGATTGACTTGGAAGTTTTTTAAAAGAAGAAGAACCAACCTCAAACCTTGAGAATGTGTGCTTGAACTTAATTATTTCCAAAGTTGCCATATACTTCTTCATTGGATATTGAATTATAATTTATAAATGGTTTATAATTTGAGTCAAAATTAATATTTTAATTTGGAACTACGAATTCATAATTATTACTCACTATTTATAAATGATTTATAAATTTACCAAAACGAGGTTTAGACTGGCTTGGACTTTCAGTTGTAGTTAAGAACTTAGTTGTGATGTTCAGGTAAATGATTAATAAAAGAGTCGAAGTTTTGATACCTCATTGCCTAGATTGGAATGGCATTAAAGCTAAGCTACGTCATGAAGAAGTTCGTGAAACCTAATGGAAGAAAGAAAACGTGGACATGAACTGGATGCGTTAAGGTGTGAAAATAAGCTTGACCTAAAGATGAAAGAGGAGAGGACCATGCACACGACACGAGTTTTGATTGATTTATGCAAAGGTCTAAAACAATCTTGCATTGAAACATATACATCATAAAAAAAGCTTTGGAAAAAGAAGATCAACCTTTAATCTCTGGAACTTTCCAACCTTCAAACTTCATCTTTCTTTATTTTTATTTCAACACCCAATGATGAAGAAATTTGCTGCGTGTTCTTGCAATTCGAGGACGATCTAAACATTTAGCAGGGACAAAAAATATTGCCTAGTTTTGAGAATCATTATAATTTGTATGCTTTACTATGTTTCCAATTATCTTGACGATAATCGTTTGATCCGTGAACTCTATTGAGACTGAAATGTGATATGCGTGTTTTAGCTCAATTACAATCCCTAATCATAAATTTAGATGGGATAGATTGAAGTGCATGATTGTATGGTATCACAATTTGAGAAGTGAAATTAAAATCGTAAAATCATGAGTCTTAACACTTTAACTTCATTTTTTTCCCTCTCTCAAATCAAGATCGTTAGTCACCTTTCTATTCCTATATTATTTTAATTTAAATTTTAGCTTAAAATATGTGAACAATTCAATTATTTAAATAAAGTTAGAATCGGTCAATTTCGACAATTTCAATAAGGAAATATACCTTTATATTTCAAAAACATTCTTCTCAAGAATGATGTGACCTATGAGGGTCAATGCTCCACCTTTTTTAGTGCCTTTTTATTTATTTAATTAATTATGCCATGTTATTCTTTTACTTAATTTGGTTAAAGAACTTTACTATACTTCACATTTAGGTTATAAGCTCAGCCGCACCACTTTTTGCTCTTGGCTTGATTTTATTGAATATTTCAAAGAAGAGAAAATCAACGTGTATTTAATATTTATTCTTCGATTTATGGCTTCACACTGCATCAGAATCGAAACCTAAACAGTGTATATTCGTGTTTTTATATTTGCAGTAGGAACAATATAGAATCAGTACCACATATTTGGCACATTCCCCTAAAACTAAGATATCCGATTGAATATTTCCTATGAATACCCTAACCAATATGTTATAAAAAAAAAAAAAGGTTGAACCTCAACTTGAGGGTCCCGTCCCGCGAACTTTGTGAGGGAAGTAAATCGCGAAATGTATTCCAACAGGTCAGAAAACAAGAGCTGCTTATACATTGCATCTACAAGGAATCCAATTTCATGTTTTAGGAATCGAATCCCCACACTGCGGCTGTCAGCAAGGCGTGAAATAACCTCATTCATATCATTTGCATCACTGGGCTATGCCCCAGATGACACCCTAACCAATATGTTACTTTCAATAGTGGTAGACATTGTTTTTAGCTACATAAACAAAACGTTGTTTTAAATTTAATAAACTTAAACTTGTTTGTACATAAAAAAAAAAGAAATTGCTTAGGTAAGGAAACGGCGCTGGGACTGGGAAGGTTGGGACATCCTTCCTTCATGGTCCTATAAAATCAAGAGAAACGCATTTCTAGGGTAATCACTTTCCTCGAGATTGCTACTTCTCGGCTAGTAATTATTTGTACC
>NW_019236278.1:0-2129 GCF_002742605.1 Olea europaea var. sylvestris
CCGGCAGAGGGATTTATTTGGGCAGGTATCGTGTGTTTGATTTGTTGGGCTGTATATCGTTTGATTTGGGCTTTCCATTATTAGACTTTGTTGGGCTATACATTTATTGATTTTGGGCCGATTTCATATTGGATTTTGGGCTTAGGATTTATTTATTGTTGAACTGGAATCATATAAGTTTGGATTGGGCTTGCTGTTTTATTGGATTTGACTTGGTAAATTCTTTGTTTTGCTTAATCATGTCGGGAGAAAACTCTATTATTCGATTCAATGGAAAAAATTACTCGAGTTGGGAATGTCAATTTCGGTTGTTTGTGAAATGGAAAGAATTATGAGGTCATTTAAATGGGTCTTCTATAGCTCCGACTAACCCATAGAAACTTAGTTCAATGGGAAAGGAAGGATGCCATGATCGCCTCCTGGTTATTTTCTATTGAACCATATATGGTCAACAATCTTCGATCATTCACTATTGCTAAAGAAATGTGGGATCATCTCAAGCGTGTCTACTATCAAGACAACACTGCAAGGAAGTTTCAGTTGGAGTTAGAAATTGTGGACTATAAACAGGGTAATGTTTCTATTGACCAATTCTATGTTGGGTTCCTTAATTTATGGAGTGAATATTCTGGGATAGTTCATTCTAAAGTTACTAAGGAAGCTTTAGCAGTGCTACAGGTTGTCCATGCCAAGAGTAAAAGAGATCAATTTCTGATGAAGTTGAGACCAGAATTTGAAACTGTGCTGGTTGGTTTACTGAACCGTACCCTTGTTCCTTCTTCGGATGTATGCCTAGGAGAATTATTACGTTAGGGACAGCGTCTTGCAACACAACTTGGCATAACTCAAGAAACAGTAACTACTGAGATGGTTAATGTGGTGTATGTTGCCCAAGGGAAAGGAAGATCTAAGTCACAGATATAGTGTTATAGTTGCAAGGATTTGAGCATATTGCAAAGAATTGCAGCAAGAAATTTTGTAGTTATTGCAAAAAGGAACGGCATATAATCAAAGACTATTGAGTGCGGCCTCTGAATAGACAAGGAAGGGCTTTTTACACTACTATCCAGCCTAATTTAATTGCTGCATCTCCAACTGGTTCCTCCTTTACTCTTACACCAGAGATGGTCTAACAAATGATTGTTTCTGCTTTCACCGCTCTTGGGCTTCAAGGTAAGAAACATCTACTTGGCTCTCCTTAGTTAGTTGATTCCGCAGCCTCAAATCATATGATTGTCAATATAGGTCTTTCTGATGTTCGTAAGTATAAGGGCGACCAACATATTCAAATATCCAATGGGAATACTCTTCCTATCACTGCAGTTGGAAATTTGGGACATTCTTTCACCAATATATTTATTTCACCAGAATTATCTACGAATTTAATCTTTGTTGGACAATTGGTAGACAATAACTGTGAAATTCGTTTTAATCGTTCTGGTTGTGTTGTGTAGGATCAAGCATCGGGGAAAGCAATCGCGAAAGGGTACAAAGTGGGACGTTTATTTCCTCTTCAATTTTTCGTTTCTGATTTATTTGCTTGTACTGCAATTGCTATTGACAGTAATGTTTGGCATAAGAAATCGAGACATCCCAATTCTAATGTTTTGAGTTATTTCATTAAACATGGTTATTTGGGCAATAAAGATTCATTTACTCATGTGTCTTCTGATTGTAGTGCTTGTAAACTTGGTAAAAGCAAAACTTTACCTTTTCCTTCACATGGTAGTCAGGCTTCCACTTGTTTTGAGATTATTCACACTGACGTATGGGGGTGAGTCCTGTACTTTTTCATGCTCAATATAGTATTTTGTAACTTTATTGATGATTTTAGTCGCTTTACAAGCCTTGAGTTTGCTCTCCAATGGTCACCAGTTCGAGTCTTCTTAGGACCACTGAGGTGAGTATCCGATTGTAAACTTTAAGGCCCCATGGGATTAGTCGAGGTGCGCGTAAGCTGGTCCAGATACCCATTGTTATAAAAAAAAAAAAATTATAGTCGCTTTACTTGGATATATTTCCTTCACTTTAAATCCAATGTGTTCTCCAACTTTAAGAACTTCTGTGCGTATGTTGAGAACCAATTTTCTTCGAGTATTAAGATATGCGCTCTGACTCGGGGGGGGGGG
>NW_019236279.1:0-2129 GCF_002742605.1 Olea europaea var. sylvestris
AAAAAAAATCAGGTAAGAAAATGTTGATACTCTAAACACCCCCATCAAGCTAGTAAAATGTTGAGAAACTACACTTATAGATATGTTTTCTTGCAATGCAAGCATTTGTAGATTCGGCAAACCCAAAAGATCGAATGGTAACTCTCTTAAGAAATTTTGTTTAGAGAAATAAAGCATAAAAGTTAACTGAAATAGTATCCGACAGATTGTAATTTGATAATAAAAGATTGCAATTCATTTGTGCTCCGTTCAATTTAATTTAATTGTCTTCTCTACTAATCGAAGTATATTTGGAACGGCTTTCCCACACGAAGAAAAGCAATTTTTTGCCCTTTTTTGGTCAGTTGGGAACCACTTGTGAGATTATTGGTCAACAATGATGGCTGTAAATGAGTTTTAACAATCCGAAAAACAATTTTTTTGGCCTAAAAATTCCCTCCAAACAGGGGCTACATGTATGCTTACCTAATGAAATCGATTTCTCTAACTGCCTTTTCTCTTCCAACAGTTTTTCATGCTCGTGATTTCGTAGGTTTTCTTCTCATCTCAACACAATTGAACTTTGAATATATGAAACTAACTTCTGGTTGATTTTATGCCATAGCTCAAAAATGAAAATCAAAGTTAGAACAATTAATTATCATATCAATTCAAAATAAATTGATATCACTTATAATCACCCTTTGTATTTATGAAAATTTTGAGTATGAGATTAGGAATGACACTGCAAATCTTAATAGACAGAAAGTATATAACTAAAGTAATTCTTCAAATAAAGATTCCATGTCTCATCATATATTATAAAAAACCAATTTCCCCTAGCTTTAGTTTCGTGTTGCCTTTTTCCACTTCTCCGTTTTATGACTTTTACTGTTTGAAGTGGTATCCAAATATAAAGATGGTCAAATACTTCCTGTTTTCCTTTTTCTTTTGTTCTCGATGAGTTCTTTCTTCTCCCTCTAGAATTAGTAAAGTAAAGATAAGGAAAGGCACATGATTGAATTAGGTTTAAAAGGTTTGGGTAAAAAATTTAAAATTATCTCAACTTTAAAAGCACGAAGCTCAAATTTGAGATCTTTGCATAGGAAGTTACGAAATTGCAAAGTGCATACATATTCGAAAATTTTATACATAGAAGCACAAAACATCAATTGGAACAAAAAATAAATAAAAAAATTCAAAACCCTTACCTAACAAAGATCTCTCCACTACAGTCTTCGATTCCACGAGATAACTAATATAATCTAACCTATACACATAAACAGCAAAAAATTTCAGTTCAAATAAAAAAAATGGAAGCTAAAATCGGCCATAATCTACAATACAAATAGAAAAGTTTTTTTGTAAAACAATATTACCCTACATGAAAGTAAACATGAAATATTACCAGTGTCTAATTTCTATACTATTTTTGAGGTGTTTTTTCGTTTAACAGAGAAGCAGAGCTAAAGAATGAAGAAAAAACATGGCAGAAGAAGACAATTTTTGTGAGAATATGATTTAGATAAGTGGAAATTGGGTGAAATAGCCTGTCTCATGATATAATTTGCAATTATAGCCTTTGACCATAATAAAAGTTTTAAAATAAATATTTTAAATTAATATTAACAAACTACCTGAATTACCCTCATTCATTAAACATGGAAAATTTCTTCTTCCCTTTCCCAAATCCATCTCTTCTATGGAACGTAGAAACTCTTCTAACCAACCATTGTTTCTTTTTCTTCCCATTTTTAACAGCTATACATCTTTATCTTCTTCATCTAAATGAGATGAAATTTGTATGTAATTATTCTTCCATTTCAAACCCTACCATCATCTTGAGCAACTTCGTCGCGAACAACCACCGTTGCGAACGACCTATTCAAGTAAACAATTTTCCAATTACATTTGTCACTTTCATCGACAAACAGGTAATTTCCCTTGCACCTTGTTGTCCATTCTTCTGATCATAATATAATGCTCTGAGAAATTTATTACATTTTGAGTTTGTATGTTGTGATTTGGAGAAATTATATTAAAGGGAGCTTGACCTGTTTGTTGAAATTTCCATTAGGTTACTAGAATTGATAATAAATATGTTGTTGTGACTCAGAATCAGTAAAAAAGAGTTGTGGGGATGATGTGAA
>NW_019236280.1:0-2129 GCF_002742605.1 Olea europaea var. sylvestris
GTGTGATTTTTGTTTCCGATCAACCTGTCAAATTTGAACCCATTCCTACACAGTCGAGAAAAATGACGAAATTGCAGCCGGCGCGATTTTTATTTCGGATCAAACTGCCAATTTTCATCAAATTCTGACACAGTCGAGAAAAATGACGAAATTGCCCCTGGTGTGATTTTTGTTTCCGATCAACCTGTCAAATTTGAACCCATTCCGACACAGTCGAGATAAATGACTAATTCCCCCCGACGCTATTTTTGTTTCCGATCAACCAGTCAAATTTCAGCCCATTCCGACACTGTCGAGAAAAATGACGAAATTGCCCCTGGAGCGATTTTTATTTCAGATCAAACTGCCAAATTTCAGCCAATTCAGACACAGTCGAGAAAATTGACGAAATTGCCCCCGGCCCGATTTTTGTCTCCGAACAACCTGTCAAATTTTAGCCAATTCCGACACAGTCGTGAAAAATGACGAAATTACTCCGGTTTGATTTTACTTTCCGATCAACCTGTCAAATTTGAGCCCATTCCGACACAGTCGAGAAAAATGACGAAACTGCCGCCACCCATTCCGACACAGTCGCGATAAATGACTAATTCCCCCCGACACTATTTTCGTTTCCAATCAACCAGTCAAATTTCAGCCCATTCCGACACTGTCGAGAAAAATGACGAAATTGCCCCTGGAGTGATTTTTATTTCAGATCAAACTGCCAAATTTCAGCCAATTCAGACACAGTCGAGAAAATTGACGAAATTGCCCCCGGCCCGATTTTTGTCTCCGAACAACCTGTCAAATTTTAGCCAATTCCGACACAGTCGCGAAAAATGACGAAATTGCTCCGGTTTGATTTTACTTTCCGATCAACCTGTCAAATTTGAGCCCATTCCGACACAGTCGAGAAAAATGACGAAACTGCCGCTGACGAGATTTTTATTTCCGATCAAACTGCCAAATTTCAGCAAATTCCGACACAGTCGAGAAAAATGACGAAATTGCCCCCGGTGTGATTTTTGTTTCCGATCAACCTGTCAAATTTGAGCCCATTCCGACACAGTCGAGAAAAATGACGAAATTGCCCCGACGCGATTTTTATTTCAGATCAAACTGCCAAATTTCAGCCAATTCCGACACAGTCGAGAAAAATGACGAAATTGCCCCCGGCGCGATTTTTGTTTCCGATCAACCTGTTAAATTTGAGCCCATGCTGACACAGTCGAGAAAAATGACGAAATTGCCCCCGCGCGCGATTTTTGTTTCCGATCAATCTTTCAAATTTGAACCCATTCCGACACAGTCAAGAAAAATGACGAAATTGCCGCCGGCGCGATTTTTATTTCGGATCGAACTGCCAAATTTCATCAAATTCTGACACAGTCGAGAAAAATGACGAAATTGCCCCTGGTGTGATTTTTGTTTCCGATCAACCTGTCAAATTTGAACCCATTCCGACACAGTCGAGAAAAATGACGAAATTGCCGCCGGCGCGATTTTTATTTCGGATCGAACTGCCAAATTTCATCAAATTCTGACACAGTCGAGAAAAATGACGAAATTGCCCCTGGTGTGATTTTTGTTTCCGATCAACCTGTCAAATTTGAACCCATTCCGACACAGTCGAGATAAATGACTAATTCCCCCCGACGCTATTTTTGTTTCCGATCAACCAGTCAAATTTCAGCCCATTCCGACACTGTCGAGAAAAATGACGAAATTGCCCCTGGAGCGATTTTTATTTCAGATCAAACTGCCAAATTTCAGCCAATTCAGACACAGTCGAGAAAATTGACGAAATTGCCCCCAGCACGATTTTTGTCCCAGAACAACCTGTCAAATTTTAGCCAATTTCGACACAGTCGCGAAAAATGACGAAATTGCTCCGGTGTGATTTTACTTTCCGATAGACCTGTCAAATTTGAGCCCATTCCGACACAGTCGAGAAAAATGACGAAATTGCCCCGACGCGATTTTTATTTCAGATCAAACTGCCAAATTTCAGCCAATTCCGACACAGTCGAGAAAAATTACGAAATTGTCCTCGGCGCGGTTTTTGTTTCCAATCAACAAGTCAAATTTAAGCCAATTCCGACACTGCCGCGAAAAATGAATAAATTAAACCCGGCGCGGTTTTTGTT
>NW_019236281.1:0-2129 GCF_002742605.1 Olea europaea var. sylvestris
CGTGTGCAAAAGTTACGCTCAATTCTTCGTCCGCCGACTCTCCAAGCATTCTCAATATACAAGCGCTCATTCCTTCGAAAAATAGCTTAACTCCCCCATACGTCACGGCAAAGTGGTGCGTTCAATCCAAAACGGTCGCTACATTTCCAAAAAGTTCTTATGGGCCCAAAACGGACACCGTGTAAAAAAGTTACGCTCAATTCTTCGTCCGCCGACTCTCCAAGCGTTCTCAGTATAAAAGCGCTCATTCCTTCGAAAAATGGCTAAACTCCCCCATACGTCAGGACGAAGTGGTGAGTTCAATCCAAAACGGTCGCTACATTTCCAAAAAGTTCTTATGGGTCCAAAACGGAGACCGTGTGCAAAAGTTACGCTCAATTCTTCGTCCGCCGACTCTCCAAGCGTTCTCAGTATAAAAGCGCTCATTCCTTCGAAAAATGGCTAAACTCCCCCATACGTCAGGACGAAGTGGTGAGTTCAATCCAAAACGGTCGCTACATTTCCAAAAAGTTCTTATGGGTCCAAAACGGACACCGTGTGCAAAAGTTACGCTCATTTCTTCGTCCCCCGACTCTCCAAGCGTTCTCAGTATAAAAGCGCTCATTCCTTCGAAAAATGGCTAAACTCCCCCATACGTCAGGACGAAGTGGTGAGTTCAATCCAAAACGGTCGCTACATTTCCAAAAAGTTCTTATGGGCCCAAAACGGACACCGTGTACAAAAGTTACGCTCAATTCTTCGTTTGTCGACTCTCCAACCATTCTAAATATGCAAGTGCTTATTCTTTCGAAAAATGGCTAAAATCTCTCGTACGTCATGATGAAGTGGTGAGTTCAATCCATAACGGCCGCTACATTTCCAAAAAGTTCTTATGGTCCCAAAATGGACAACGTGTGCAAAAGTTACGCTCAATTCTTCGTTTGTCGACTCTCCAACCATTCTAAATATGCAAGTGCTCATTCTTTCGAAAAATGGCTAAAATCTCTCGTACGTCACGATGAAGTGGTGAGTTCAATCCATAACGGCCGCTACATTTCCAAAAAGTTCTTATGGGCCCAACACGGACACCGTGTGCAAAAGTTACGCTCAATTCTTCGTTTGTCGACTCTCCAACCATTCTAAATATGCAAGTGCTCATTCTTTTGAAAAATGGTCAAAATCGCTCGTACGTCACGGCGAAGTGGTGAGTTCAATTCAAAACGGTCGTTACATTTCCAAAAAGTTCTTATGGGCCAAAATGGACACCGTGTGCAAAAGTTACGCTCAATTCTTCGTCCGCCGACTCTCCAAGCATTCTCAATATACAAGCCCTCATTCCTTCAAAAAATGGCTTAACTCCCCCATACGTTACGACAAAGTGGTGAGTTCAATCCAAAACGGTCGCTACATTTCCAAAAAGTTCTTATGGGCCCAAAACCGACACCGTGTAAAAAAGTTACGCTCAATTCTTCGTCCGTCGACTCTCCAACCGTTCTAAATATGCAAGTGCTCATTCTTTCAGAAAATGGCCAAAATCCCTCGTACGTCACGACGAAGTGGTGAGTTCAATCCAAACGGTCGCTACATTTCCAAAAAGTTCTTATGGGCCCAAAACGGACACCGTGTGCAAAAGTTACGCTCAATTCTTCGTCGGCCGACTCTCCAAGCGTTCTCAATATACAAGCGCTCATTCCTTCCAAAAATGGCTTAACTCCCCCATACGTCACGACGAAATGGTGAGTTCAATCCAAACGGTCGCTACATTTCCAAAAAGTTCTTATGGGCCCAAAACGGACACCGTGTGCAAAAGTTACGCTCAATTCTTCGTCGGCCGACTCTCCAAGCGTTCTCAATATACAAGCGCTCATTCCTTCCAAAAATGGCTTAAATCCCCCATACGTCACGACGAAGTGGTGAGTTCAATCCAAAACGGTCGCTACATTTCCAGAAAGTTCTTATGGGCCCAAAACGGACACCGTGTGCAAAAGTTACGCTCAATTCTTCGTAGGCCGACTCTCCAAGCGTTCTCAATATACAAGCGCTCATTCCTTCCAAAAATGGCTTAACTCCCCCATACGTCACGACGAAATGGTGAGTTCAATCCAAACGGTCGCTACATTTCCAGAAAGTTCTTATGGGCCCAAAACGGA
>NW_019236282.1:0-1747 GCF_002742605.1 Olea europaea var. sylvestris
AAACAAAAGCCATCGACTTGAGTGATAACACGATACATAGTTTAGTGATCATCGAAATACATTTTTAAATTCAATTATGAATTCGTGGCACTTTTCAAAGTTCAGTGGCCACTAAGATATATTTTTAAGTTCAATTATGAAGTAGTAACACTTTGTATAGTTTAATAATTACAAAGATGTATTTTTAAATTCAATTATTAAATTCCCTCAAATCGACCTCAATGAAAAAAGAAATTAAAGAAAATGAAGGGAGAAAAAAGAAATAAAAAACCAGAGACCTGTTAATTGATTAAAACTAGAACTTTGCTGATGTCCATCCATCACGAGGAAAAATACGTTTGATTTTTAGATCAACAGGTATCAATTTACCGTATCTCTAACTTTGCATAAAAAGATTAAAAGAGAGAGAGTAGAAGCATTGAAAGAATTTGACAGAGAAAAATTAAATAAAAGTACAAAAATGTTTGAATTGGTACCAAGGTAATTGAAGTCGATTTGAGGGGAAAATTTTTTTTAACACATAATAATCGAACTTAAAAATGTATCTCAATAGTCATTGAACTTTATCAAGTGTTATTACTTCATAATTGCACTTAAAAAATGTATCTCAATGATCACTACTATGCACCGTGTCACTCATCTATCACTTAAATCAATGTTGTTTGTTAAACTTAACGGATTTTCTCATTTGGGTGATGAATGGGTAATATGAAACATAGTTCAGTGACCATCGAGATAAATTTTTAAGTTCAATTATAAAGTAATAATACTTGGCGAAGTTCAATGACCATTAAAATATATTTTTAAGTTCAGTTATTAAATGGCGCACTTGGCAAAGTTTGGTAACCATTCATGTAATTACCCCTATTATAATAGTACTCATATTTAATTCATAATAAATATTATATAATAAACTCTTTTTGTCCTGACTTGGATTAAAGTAATAAATTTATAATTCAATAAATTTAAAAGAATACTTTTTTGGAAAATGTCTTTATAAAGATGTGGTCTCATTCATTTCATAAATTAATAATTTACTTAAAAATACAAATGTAATTAACTATGATATTTTATTTTATTTTTGAAATTTGACTTTATTGTTGCGTATTTATTCTTTGAAATTTAGGTGATTCTGATTTTTCTTAATACATCTAGAATTTATGAGATTGAATTCTCAAAATTTAATTAAAATATATGAACTGTCACTGATGTTTCGTCTACTTCTTTGTGCTTAATAGTAGGCTCCAAGACTGTGGTATAGTCCTTAGCTTCATACTCATTGGCATCTTTAGATGATTAATACTTATTAATGAATTAGATTAGTTAAAAATAATTAATATTTTGTTGGTTAATTGTATGTGCAGTGTATCATAAATGCACTTTGTATAGTAATTATTATTAGTTTATTGATAAATTAATAATTCTTTTAATAAATATATTTTGCGTGGTCCCATATTAGATTGTATTATCACCTCATTGACTAATTACAACCACTAATTGATTCCATAGAACTTTTTCATGAATTCCAAATTGTTTATGGCTTTTCAAATATGCTCTTTAAAGATATAATTTTTTCTATTTTAGAGAGTTAATCTTGGATTAGGTTCTAATTAGGTGCTCTATTTTGATTTTTTTAACATAGAGAGAGCTAAATCCACTCTAATTAAATAAGTTACATGACGCTATGTGACATAAATAGTTGACTATGATGGCCCGCTATATTAGGCAACTTCTGCTATGTTAGTTC
>NW_019236282.1:19920-22049 GCF_002742605.1 Olea europaea var. sylvestris
AAATTTTGGACAATATCAATTCAGATACATTTGGAGGTAACTTTTTATCATTTTAACTTGTTACTTTATCAAATTAACTTTGGACCTAGCCTAACATAAGTATAAAATAGTCATTGGCCATCACATCTCTCTTCATTTCGACTAGCTAACTAATTAACTTGGTATGTGAAAGCTGATTATTTTATAATACATTTATCCCTACCTTCATTATCTTCTCCCTCATTTCATTTTCTTGGGATGGGTGGCTCGAGTACAAGAAGAAGGAATGAGGAGAGTCTAGAGATAGTAGGGGCAAGGAAGAGAGGACGAGGGCTCAAAAGATGATTGTATTAAGACATGTAGTTTTGTCATAAAAGGTAAAACATTGTTCAGAAAAGCCGTCTAATTTCTTGTATATTGATTATAATTTTGATATTTATCCCTTAAGAGGTTGAAGAATGGGTGGAGGCAACGATTAATGGATAGAAGAAACTTCTAATATGGTACACGAGATGTATGATGACTCAAGAAAGAGTTAGATCAAGTTTTTAGTTAACGTACAATTGAAACCATTATAGCTACAATTTTCATAGGATTGAAGCTATCAATTACTTATTGTTGTATTATCCCATAATCTATCATCAAAAGCATAATTAAAATGTTTATTGCATGTTTGGCAATTTCCAATTCAGCTTTCAATTAATCCACGATGAAACATAATTATGATCTTTTTTGAATGGAAAACTATGTTATGAAGTGTCCCACACTTCACATAATCTGTATTGCAATAGAGTTTAATGATAGAAGCGTGCTGTGTTTGCACAAAACCGTGAATAATGTCTGTTGTTGATATGGTATCATTTGAAAATTGTAAGTTTTCAATGAAATTGAAATTATGGATTTAACAATTAATTTCGTTTTCTTGTTGATATCAATATTTCAATTATTTCCATTCACATCCCACAGGCAAAGCCCTCTATCCAGGGCCACATGGGGTGACAAATTGTGTCACATGATCCTGGACGTCAAGCAAAACTCCACATCCCATTATAGGAGTTATTTTTTGAGTGCCAATATCAAACCATGAATTTTTGGCTCGGAAGTCTTCTATGGTTGGCAATTTACAATATAACAATAGTAAGCAAAGATAACAACATATGAAAAAAAAATAATAAAGCTACGTATTTTGCTCAAAAATTTGTTAAGCAATATATAATAAAGTTTGGTTTGCCAATAAATAAAATACAATTAAAGTTGGGTTAAGGATAATGTGTAGCCATCTTTACAGGTAAAAGTAAGATTGTGCATCTTTCTTATGGAAAGTTTAATGTTAAAGTAGATAGAAATATGTAAAAATGATGAAAGGCAATTGGAATTTACGGTTTGGGATTGATAATTTCCGATTTTATATGTTGGGATGAATTTTTCAAAAGCACTAAAGATCAGGGACTGATTGCATAAATTTTCTAACAGGAAAGGGGATTTGGACCCTTGCCAACCAAACAGAAAAAGAAGTTTTTAGCATCAGGATACAACAATATTCAATGTAACTAGCTATTTTTTTTCTTTATTCTCTTTAGATTTCATCTAAAATATATTAAAAGGAAGGATTGAGGAAAAATTTTTAAATATCAAATTTACCCTTACATATTTAGTTATATGCCGAGTATACCGTTATTTAATTTTAATTTTGTTGACATTGAAAATTCGATTTTTTCTTTTCCATTTGTCAATAAATTCCTAAATTATTTTTTTAGTATCATCACTAATTCAGTTTATTCAATATGAAATTGAAAAATAGGTGTTATTTAAGGAACTCAAAGGATAGCCTTAAATTCTCCTTTTGAGATTAAAAAAATAAAAATTCATTGAATTTATTCAATATGAAATTGGAAAATGGGAGTTATTTAAGCAATTCAAAGGATGGCCTTAAATTTTCCTTTTGCGATAAAGAAAAAAAATTCTTTAAGTTGATTAATAGCATTAATTCAAAATGAAATTGAAAAATAGATGTTGTTATTAACAACATTAATTTAGTTTATTCTATATGAAATTGAAAAATGGGCATTCTTTAAGGAACTCTATTGATGGCCTTAAATTTCCCTTTTGTGATTAAAAAAATTATTTTAATTTGATTAATAGCATTGCTT
>NW_019236283.1:0-2128 GCF_002742605.1 Olea europaea var. sylvestris
TATATATATATATATATATATATATTGGCTATCTGATTTTTCTTAACATCACACTTTTCAATATTGGTTATACTTTTTACATGGTTAGTCAGTTTATTTTAACTCTTACTACAGTTCATTGGGTAGCTGTTATTTGTATTTTGTGCTATCTTCGTGGTACTTGCTTTTAGAATCTTTTATTTCCATAAACCTCCTCTTTAGTCCTCACTATTCTTATGCTGATTAAGCCGGTAACCCCATTGATCGCAAGTCCACTACTGATTTAGTATATCTTCGGGTGATTCTCTTATCTTTTGGAAAAGTATGAGGCAGACTTTTATTTCCCTTTCTTTTCTTGAGGTTGAGTATCGAGTTATGGCTTCCACTATCACTTAAATTTTGCGGTTGCGATGATTACTTGCAGATATGAGTGTTCCTTATTCTTCCCTAATCCTCATGTATTATGATAATATAAGTCCTATTCAGATCTCTCACAACTCTGTGTTTCATGAGCGCACGAAGCATATTAAAATTGATTGTCATATGGTTTGTCGTCATCTGCTGGCTGGCACCATTTCCCTACCTTTTATTTTTTGATCGTTGCAGTTTGCTGACTTTTTCACTAAGTCTCATCCGGTTCATCTTTTTCGTTTCTTGCGTGACAAACTCTCGTTGTTTCTTGCTTTAGCATCGTAAGTTTGAGGAGAGATGATAATATATATAATATATATTTAGCATAATAATATATGTTTAGTTTCCTTATTTTGCAGGTTTCCTTGTAATATGTAAACTGATTTGGTTCATTGTTTACCCTAATTTTGGTGGCGCAATAATATGTCTTTTTCTTCGCCTATTAATCCTTCTTCTTCTTTGGTTGGTTTATCAAATTCGTTCGTATTATTTTCATAGATGAGTGAAAGCAGAAATTGATTATGGGGTTAAAAGGGAGAGAGGCTCATGGTAACCTTATGAAGCTCCATATTAAAGTCGATGAGGAAAGGAAAAAAAAATTGATGCTTATTTCAAGACATTTGATTGCAATTATTGCAATTGCCACTTCCTCTGTCACTACTTGCTACTGATGGGTGAAAGGAAGAAAAAATGTCAGGTAATCGTCCGAGGATGAAAATTACATTAGAAGTTGAAGCCTACTATTTCAATTGTGAATCAGATGAAACTTCAATTTAACATCTTATAAAAATTGGATGAAAATTTTCGAATTGCAAATTTGAGTCTTTGATGAAACTAGATGAAGAATTGCACCTAAGATGAAACAAGATGTTCATCTTGAAAATCAAACATTGCAACTTACATTTGTAGATGATTATTTGTAATTTATTTATTTATTTATTATTATTTTTTTTTTTAGAATTGGAATTGTTGAAAACATTGGGATTTCAAATAAATTTTGGTAATAGAGAGGATTATATAGATAATACAATTTTTCAATAAATTTGTTTATGCTAAATCCATATTTGGTATTCTTGAATAGATAATATAATTTTTCAATAAATTGTTTAATGCTAAATCTATATCATAATAATATGCAATGTAACTTTATCCTATTCTCAACGGGATTAATAGTAGAAACCACCTAGAGATTTTTTCAGATGCGATATACCCTCTAATTACTGGAAATTGCAAAAATCCCCCTGTTTGAAAATTTGTGTGTGAAATGCAGTCTTTTTTTCTTTTTTTACGTAAAACCCCTACCTTTCAATTCCATTAGTTTAACCGTTAAAAATAGTAAAAATTGCCAAAATTTAAAAAGAATTGTTCCATTCTATTTTCCTCTCCCATCACGCTTGAAAATTCACTCCACTCCACTCCACTCCACTCTTACATCTCTCTTCTTTCTCTCTCACATGTACACATTAAAATAATGTCTCACCTCCTTCACACCTCGTCCCCACCATGCCCCCTCCCTTCGCCATGCACAAACTCGAACCATAACCAGCCCGACCCAGGCTCCCCAAATACACTTCATGATCTTAGGTGATTGGTTCAATTTTCTTATTATTTCATTTTCGACATAAGTTTATTTGAGGTCTTAGGTGCTTTATTAATGAATAGAAGAGGACAAAACCTATGAAATCCAGTTATAGTGAGTGATGAAGAGGATCTATAGATAATTCTCTTCCCGGAGTGA
>NW_019236284.1:0-2128 GCF_002742605.1 Olea europaea var. sylvestris
TTGCCCCCGGCGCGATTTTTGTTTCCGATCAATCGGTCAAATTTTAGCCAATTCCGACACCGTCGCTAAAAATGACGAAATTGTCCCCGGCGCGATTTTTGTTTCTGATCACTCGGTCAAATTTAAGCCGATTCCGACACCGTCGCGAAAAATTACGAAATTGCCCCCGGTGCGATACTTGTTTCCGATCAATCGGTCAAATTTTAGCCGATTCCGACACCGTCGCGAAAAATGACGAAATTGACCCCGGCGCGATTTTTGTTTCCGATCAATCGGTCAAATTTTAGCCGATTCCGACCCCGTCGCGAAAAATGACGAGGTTGCCCCCGGCGCGATTTTCGTTTCCGATCAATCGGTCAAATTTTAGCCGATTCCGACCCCGTCGCGAAAAATGACGAGGTTGCCCCCGGCGCGATTTTCGTTTCCGATCAATCGGTAAAATTTTAGCCCATTCCGACACCGTCGCGGAAAATGACGAAATTGCCCCGGCGCGATTTTTGTTTCCGATCAATCGGTCAAATTTTAGCCGATTCCGACACCGTCGCGAAAAATGACGAGGTTGCCCCCGGCGCGATTTTCGTTTCCGATCAATCGGTAAAATTTTAGCCCATTCCGACACCGTCGCTAAAAATGACGAAATTGCCCTGGCGCGATTTTTGTTTCCGATCAATCGGTCAAATTTTAGCCGATTCCGACACCGTCGCGAAAAATGACGAAATTGACCCCGGCGCGATTTTTGTTTCCGATCAATCGGTCAAATTTTAGCCTATACCGACACCGTCGCGAAAAATGACGAAATTGCCCTCGGCGTGATTTTTGTTTCCGTTCAATCGGTCAAATTTTAACCGATTCCGACACCGTCGCGAAAAATGACGAAATTGTCCCCGGCGGAACTTTCGTTTCCGTTCAATCGGTTAAATTTTAGCCGATTCCGACACCGTCGGGAAAAATGACGAAATTGCCCCCGGGGCGATTTTTGTTTCCCATCTATCGGTCAAATTTTAGCCGATTCCGACACCGTCGCGAAAAATGACGAAATTGCCCCGGCGCGATTTTTGTTTCCTATCAATCGGTCAAATTTTAGCCGATTCCGACATCGTCTCGAAAAATGACGAAATTGCACCTGCACGATTTTTGTTTCCCATCAATCAGTCAAGTTTTAGCCGATTCCGACACCGTCGCGCAAAATGACGAAATTGACCCCGGCGCGATTTTTGTTTCCGTTCAATCAGTCAAATTTTAGCCGATTTCGAGACCGTCGCGAAAAATGACGAAATTACCCCGACGCGATTTTTGTTTCCCATCAATCAGTCAAGTTTTAGCCGATTCCGACACCGTCGCTAAAAATGACGAAATTGCCCCCGGCGCGATTTTTGTTTCTGATCAATCGGTCAAATTTAAGCCGATTCCGACACCGTCGCGAAAAATTACGAAATTGCCCCCGGTGCGATATTTGTTTCCGATCAATCGGTCAAATTTTAGCCGATTCCGACACCGTCGCGAAAAATGACGAAATTGACCCCGGCGCGATTTTTGTTTCCGATCAATCGGTCAAATTTTAGCCGATTCCGACACCGTCGCGAAAAATGACGAAATTACCCCGACGCGATTTTTGTTTCCCATCAATCAGTCAAATTTTAGCCGACTCCGAGACCGTCGCGAAAAATGACGAAATTGACCCCGGCGCGATTTTTGTTTCCCATCAATCAGTCAAATTTTAGCCGATTCCGAGACCGTCGCGAAAAATGACGAAATTGCCCCCGGCGCGATTTTTTTTTGCGATCAATCAGTCAAATTTGAGCCCATTCCGACACCGTCTCGAAAAATGACGAAATTTGCCCCAGCGCGATTTTTTTCCGATCAATCAGTCAAATTTGAGCCCATTCTGACACCTTCACGAAAAATGACGAAATTGCGCCCAGCGCGATTATTATTTCCGATTAATCTGTCAAATTTTAGATGATTCCAACACCGTCGCGAAAAATGACGAAATTGCCCCGACGCGAATTTTGTTTCCCATCAATCAATCATATTTTAGCCGATTTCGAGACCGTCGCGAAAAAGGACGAAATTGCCCCCGGCGCGATTTTTGTTTCCGATCAATCAGTCAAAATTCAGCCCATTCCGA
>NW_019236285.1:0-2128 GCF_002742605.1 Olea europaea var. sylvestris
ACCGTGTCGAAATTGGCTGAGATTTGGCAGTTTGTTCGGAAATAAAAATGGCGTCGGCAGCAATTATGTCATTTTTCTCGACTATGTCGGAATGGGCTCAAATTTGACTGGTCGATCGGGAACAAAAACTGCTCAGGGTTTAATTTCGTCATTTTTCGCGACTGTGTCTGAACTGGCCAATATTTGACTTGTTGACTGTAAACAAAAACCGCGCCGGGGCAATTTCGTCATTTTTCTCGACCGGGTCGGAATTGGCTGAAATTTGGCAGTTTGATCTCAAATAAAAATCGCGCCGGGGGCAATTTTGTCATTTTTCTCGACTCTGTCGGAATGGGGTCAAATTTGACAGGTTGATCGGAAACAAAAACTGCGCCGGGGCAATTTCGTCATTTTTCGCGACTGTGTCGGAATTGGCTAAAATTTGGGAGTTTGATCGGAAATAAAAATCGCGCTGGCGCCTATTTCGTCATTTTTCTCGTTTGTGTCGGAATGGGCTCAAATTTGACAGGTTGATCGAGAACAAAAATCGCGCCGGGCGTAATTTCGTCATTTTTTGCGACTGTGTCGGAATTGGCTAAAATTTTATCTGGTTGATCGGAAACAAAAATCGCGCCGGGGGCAATTTCGTTATTTTTCTCGAAAGTGTCGAAATTGGCTGAAATTTGACAGGTTGATCGGAAACAAAAATCGCGCCGGGGCCAATTTCGTCATTTTTCGCGACGATTTCGGAATGGGCTGAAAATTGACAGGTTGATCAGAAACAAAAATCGTGCCGGGGGCAATTTCGCCATTTTTCGCGACTGTGTCGGAATGGGCACAAAATTGACAAGTTGATCGGGAATAAAAACCGCGCCGGGTGTAATTTCGCCATTTTTCTCGACTGTGTCGGAATTGGCTAAAATTTAACTTGTTGGTCGGAAACAAAAACCGCGATGGGGGCAATTTCGTCATTTTTCTCGACTGCGTCGGAATTGGCTGAAATTTGAGAGTTTGATCGGAAATTAATATCGCTCCGGCGCCTATTTCGTCATTTTTCTCGACTGTGTCGGAATGGGCTCAAATTTGACAGGTTGATCGGGAACAAAAATCGCTCCGGGTGTAATTTCGTCATTTTTTGCGACTGTGACGGAATTGGCTAAAATTTGACTTGTTAACTAGAAACAAAAATCGCGCCGGGGGCAATTTCGTCATTTTTCTCGACTGGTTCGGAATTGACTGAAATTTGGCAGTTTGATCTGAAATAAAAATCGCGCCGGGGGCAATTTTGTCATTTTTCTCGACTGTGTCGGAATGGGCTCAAATTTGACAGGTTTATCGAGAACAAAAATCGCGCCGGGTGTAATTTCGTCATTTTTTGCGACTGTGTCAGAATTGGCTAAAATTTGACTGGTTGATTGGAAACAAAAATCGCGCCGGGGGCAATTTCGTCTTTTTTCTCGACAGTGTCGAAATGGCCTCAAATTTGACAGTTTGATCGAAACAAAAATCGCGCCGGGGCAATTTCGTCATTTTTAGCTACTGTGTCGGAATTGGCTAAAATTTGACAGGTTGATCGGAAACAAAAATCTCGCCAGGGGCAATTTCGTCATTTTTCTCGACTGTGTCGGAATGGGCTCAAATTTGACAGGTTGATCGGAAACAAAAATCGCTCCGGGTGCAATTTCGTCTTTTTTTGATGTCGGAATGGGCTGAAATTTGACAGGTTGATCGGAAACAAAAATCGCTCCGGGTGCAATTTCGTCTTTTTTTGATGTCGGAATGGGCTGAAATTTGACAGGTTGATCGGAAACAAAAATCGCGCAGGGAGCAATTTCTTCATTTTTCGCGATTGTGCTCAAATTTGACAGGTTGATCGGGAACAAAAATCGCGCCGGGTGTAATTTCGTCATTTTTCTCGACTGTGTCGGAATTGTCTAGAATTCGACTGGTTGATCGGAAACAAAATCCGCGCCGGGGACAATTTCGTCATTTTTCTTGACTGTGTCGAAAAGGGTTCAAATTTGACAGGTTGATTGGGAACAAAAATCGTGCCAGGTGTAATTTCATCATTTTTCGCGACTGTGTCGGAATTGGCAGAAATTTGACTGGTTGATCGGAAACAAAAATCGCGCCGGGGGCAATTTCGTCA
>NW_019236286.1:0-2128 GCF_002742605.1 Olea europaea var. sylvestris
CGTAGTTATCATGAAATTGAAAACCACTTTTCATTTGCTCGATTCCAGCCGAATTAGACTAGCAATTTTTCAAAAATGATCAAGCCCGAAGTCATCATGAAATCAAAAACCACTTTTCATTGGCTCGATTCCAATCGAATTAGACTAGAAATTTGCCAAAAAGAACAAACCCGAAGTTATCATGAGATTAAAACCACTTTTCGTTGGCTTGATTCTAATTGAATTAGACTAGCAATTCGCCAAAAAGAACAAACCCGAAGTTATCATGAGATTAAAACCACTTTTCGTTGGCTTGATTCTAATTGAATTAGACTAGCAATTCGCCAAAAAGAACAAACCCGAAGTTATCATGAGATTAAAACCACTTTTCGTTGGCTTGATTCTAATTGAATTAGACTAGCAATTCGCCAAAAAGAACAAACCCGAAGTTATCATGAGATTAAAACCACTTTTCGTTGGCTTGATTCTAATTGAATTAGACTAGCAATTCGCCAAAAAGAACAAACCCGAAGTTATCATGAGATTAAAACCACTTTTCATTGGCTCGATTTCAATCGAATTAGACTAGCAATTAGCTGAAAACGATCAAACCCGAAGTTATCATGAAATCAAAAACCACTTTTCATGGGTTCGATTCCAATCGAATAGACTAGCAATTTGCCAGAGACGAACAAACCCGACGTTATCATGAAATCGAAAACCACTTTTCGTTGGCTCGATTCTAATCGAATAAGACTAGCAATTCACCAAAAATGAACAAACCCGAAGTTATCATGAGATTAAAACCACTTTTCATTGGCTCGATTCCAATCGAATTAGACTAGCAATTCACTGAAAACGATCAAACCCGAAGTTTTCATGAAATTAAAAACCCCTTTTAATTGGCTCGATTCCAATCGAATTAGACTAGCAATTCGCCAAAAAGAACAAACCCGAAGTTATCATGAGATTAAAACCACTTTTCGTTGGCTTGATTCTAATCGAATTAGACTAGCAAGTCGCCAAGAACGAACAAACCCGAAGTTTTCATGAAATTAAAAACCCCTTTTAATTGGCTCGATTCCATTCGAATTAGACTAGCAAGTCGCCAAGAACGAACAAACCCGAAGTTTTCATGAAATTAAAAACCCCTTTTAATTGGCTCGATTCCATTCGAATTAGACTAGCAAGTCGCCAAGAACGAACAAACCCGAAGTTTTCATGAAATTAAAAACCCCTTTTAATTGGCTCGATTCCATTCGAATTAGACTAGCAAGTCGCCAAGAACGAACAAACCCGAAGTTTTCATGAAATTAAAAACCCCTTTTAATTGGCTCGATTCCATTCGAATTAGACTAGCAAGTCGCCAAGAACGAACAAACCCGAAGTTTTCATGAAATTAAAAACCCCTTTTAATTGGCTCGATTTCAATCGAATTAGACTCGCAATTTGCCAAAGACGAACAAGCCCGATGTTATAATGAAATCGAAAATCACTTTTCGTTGGCTCGATTCTAATCGACTAAGACTAGCAATTCTCCAAAAATGAACAAAGCCGAAGTTATCCTGAAATCAAAACCACTTTTCATTGGCTCGATTCCATTCGAATTAGACTAGCAATTCACCAAAAATGATTAAACCCGAAGTTTTCATGAAATCAAAAACCACTTTTCATTGGCTCGATTCCAATTGAATTAGACTAGCAATTCGCCAAAAAAAACAAGCCTAAATTTACCATGAAATCAAAAACTACTTTTCATTGCCTCGATTCCAATCGAATTATACTAGCAATTCATCGAAAATGAACAATCCCGAAGTTATCATAAATCAAAAACCACTTTTCATTGGTTCGATTCCAATCGAATAGACTAGCAATTTGCCAGAGACGAACAAACTCGACGTTATCATGAAATCGAAAACCACTTTTCGTTGGCTCGATTCTAATCGAATAAGACTAGCAATTCTCCAAAAATGAACAAACCCGAAGTTATCATGAAATCAAAACCACTTTTCATTGGCTCGATTCCAATCGAATTAGACAAGCAATTCACTGAAAACGATCAAACACGAAGTTTTCATGAAATCAAAAACCCCTTTTAATTGGCTCGATTCCAATCGAATTAGACTAGCAATTCGCCAAAAAGAACAAA
>NW_019236287.1:0-965 GCF_002742605.1 Olea europaea var. sylvestris
CCGGCGCGATTTTTGTTTCCGATAAAGCTGTCAAATTTTAGCCCATTATGGCACCATCGCGAAAAATGACGAAATGGCACCCGACGCGATTTTTATTTCCGATCAACCTGTCAAATTTTTGCCCATTATGACCCCATCGCGAAAAATGACGAAATTGCCCCCGGTGCGGTTTTTGTTTCCGATCAACCTGCCAAATTTTAGCACATTCCGACACCGTCGCGAAAAATGACGAAATTGCCCCCGGTGCGGTTTTTGTTTCCGATCAACCTGCCAAATTTTAGCACATTCCGACACCGTCGCGAAAAATGACGAAATTGCCCCCGGTGCGGTTTTTGTTTCCGATCAACCTGCCAAATTTTAGCACATTCCGACACCGTCGCGAAAAATGACGAAATCGGCCCCGACACGATTTTTGTTTCCGCTGAATCTGTCAAATTTTAGCCCATTCCGACGCCGTTGCAAAAAATGACGAAATTGCCCCGATACGATTTTTGTGTCCAATCAACCTGCCAAATATTAGCCCATTCCGACAACGTCGCGAAAAATGACGAAATCGGCCCCGACACGATTTTTGTTTCCGATGAATCTGTCAAATTTTAGCCCATTCCGACACCGTCGCGAAAAATGACGAAATCGCCCCCGGCGCGATTTTTGTTTCTGATCAATCTGTCAAATTTTAGCCCACTCCGACACCGTCGAGAAAAATGACGACATTGCACCCCGGCGCGATTTTTGTTTCCGATCAACCTGTCAAATTTTAGCCCATTCAGACGCCGTCGCGAAAAATGACGAAATTGCCCTCGGCACGATTTTTGTTTCCGATCAAGCTGTCAAATTTTAGCCCATTATGGCACCATCGCGAAAAATGTCGAAATTACACCCGGCGCGGTTTTTATTTCCGATCAACCTGTCAAATTTTTGCCCATTATGACACCATCGCGAAAAATGACGAAATTGCCCCCGGT
>NW_019236287.1:1243-2127 GCF_002742605.1 Olea europaea var. sylvestris
TTTGTTTCCTATCAACCTGTCAAATTTTAGCCCATTATGACGCCATCGCGAAAAATGACAAAATTGCACCCGGCGCGGTTTTTGTTTTCCGATCAACTTGTCAAATTTTAGCCGATAATGACACCATCGCGAACAATGACGAAATTGCCCTCGGCGCGATTTTTGTTTCCGATCAACCTGCCAAATTTTAGCATTCCGACACCGTCGCGAAAAATGACGAAATTGCCCCCGGCGCGATTTTTGTTTCTGATCAATCTGTCAAATTTTAGCCCATTCCGACACCGTCGCGAAAAATGACGAAATTGCACCCGGCGCGATTTTTGTTTCCGATCAACCGGTCAAATATTAGCCCATTCCGATGCCGTAGCGAAAAATGACGAAATTGCCCTCGGCGTGATTTTCGTTCCTGATCAACCTGTCAAATTTGAGCCCATTCCGACACAGTCACGAAAGATGACAAAATTGACCCCGGCGCGATTTTTGTTTCCGATCAACCTGTCAAATTTCAGCCCATTCTGACACGGTTGTGAAAAATGACGAAATTATCCCCGGCGCGATTTTTGTTTCCGATCAACCAGTCAAATTTAAGCCGACTCCGACACCGTCGTGAAAAATGATGGAATAGCCCCCGACGAGTTTTTGTTTCCGATCAACTGTTCAAATTTTAGCCAATTCCGACACAGTTGCGAAAAATGACGAAATCCCATTTCGACACCGTCGCGAAAAATGACGTAATTGCCCGCGGCGCAGATTTTGTTTCCGATCAACCTGTCAAATTTTAGCCCTTTTCGACACCGTTGTGAAAAATGACGAAATTGCACCCGGCGCGATTTTTGTTTCCGATCAACCGGTCAAATATTAGCCCATTCCGACGCCGTCGCGAA
>NW_019236288.1:0-2369 GCF_002742605.1 Olea europaea var. sylvestris
ATTCAGTTTGTTTACAATTATTTGTACTTGAGGCAATAAGGGTACATTATTTAAGAATTTGAAATCAAAATATTTAGATATTAAGGACTTTTTGGTACCTTCTTCCTCGGCTTTATATTTGCTTTTTAGCGCATACTAGATTTCTTTTGCTGTGTGGTGTTGGTGTAGAGATCATAGAAACAATTGGACAGCGCATTTAGGATATGAACACGGCATATCAATTCATCCTCTTCCCGTTTCTTCCTTTCTGCGTGAATTTTTTCGGTGTCCTTGTCACTTGCATCAGAAATATGCTCCAATTTTGGATCAAGCACGTAGAAGATTTTTAAGGCCATTAAAAGGAACTTGAGTTTATCTTGCCATCTAGTAAAATTTGCACCATCGAATCTGTCCAAACGCACTAGGTCTTGATTTATCATTTTGATGGTGGCAAGTTTAGATTCCGTCTCCATCGCAGTAATAATAATCAACTAACGTTTGAGTTTGTTAGAAAATTTAAGGCAATAGAAAAGGAAAATTGAAACACAACAAAGGGAAGAATATAGAAATAATCAATAAAAGGCTTGAATACGAAATTAATCTCGCTGTCCTCAAATGTTATTTGCCTCATTTCCAATACTTTAAAGATTTTCGGTAAATAGTTTGTAGAATTAAACAAACCTTGATGAGAAGAACACCAAAAGCAAAAGTGTATCTTCACAACGAACAAGTGAAAAGAAATGGAATGATTATGTGATAATTTTTCTCTCAATTTATGAAAATAATTTGGGGATAGATCTCAATGGAATTCAATATCTTTTTTCTTGCACTTGGATCATCTATTTATAGGCCTTGGCAAGTTCGCACAAAATGGTGTAAAAACAAGTATGAAAAGCAACCAGTTTTGAAAGAAAAAGGGTAAAAAACCAACCAACTGTCACATTTCGTCAACCATGCAACCGCATGTAGCCATGCGGTCGCATAGTTAGAGCCGTGCTGGCCCTCCCATTCTCGAGAGGACCTCATGCGACCGCATGGATTAAGCCAATTTTTTTTTCTACTTGATTTTGAACAAATAAAATTCCAACAGTTTTAGCATAAAGTAATGCAAAATTCGACTGTAAATACTAATGCATACCCATTATGTTTTCTCTTTTTCTTAGAATACTAGTCGTTGACACGTGTGCTGCACGAATTTTGTATCTATTGTGTTTTTACTAGTGTAGAAATTGTAGGTGTTAAAAGAAAAATTGTTGAAGATTTATTGTATTATTCAAGAGTCTTGGGAGCATATTATTGCCTCCATAATGCTTTGTCCAACAAGGTGATCATTTTAAAAGCTAATGTTACTGCACATATGATAATAAAACCATTTGTTTAAGTTGATGATTATATACTATACATTAATCCTTTTTTGGTTAGTTTTCTTAACTAAATATAAACAATGATTTAATGGCTTTTTTTATATTAGGTTGTAAATGTTTTAGCTAGGATCATAAAATGAAGTGTTAATTCGGCACATTTTAGATAGTAATGTGTTTAGGTTAAAGTTGATCGTTTAGGAACATACGTACATTAGTCCAAAGTTCTAATGATGAGAAGTTTGATTGTTAATTTTGTCATTTTAAATGTATAATCTAAAAATAGGTTTCTAATATTGATCGTGGTAAATATTTTTTTTATGTATAAGAAGAATGTTGTTATGTATTCGATGAAACATTAGTATAAGCAACTTATTCTAAAGATGTATTAAGCATTATTATCTCAGAAATAGGGTTTCTACATCAGCAAGCATAACATTGAACGGGTTTATTTCGTACCTTGACTGAGGCACTGCAACTTCCATCCAATTTGGCAACTATTTGAAGAGTTTCAACAAACATGAGCATTCAATACGCAAAGGTTTTTAAACCTTCACTCATTTTGTGTATCCTGCTCATTGGCAAAATGAAGCTTAAAGGTTGAATGTGTAAGAAGAAATGGAATTCTAGGTAAAGTTTAGTTTTCCTCTTTTACCTATCTAATGCCTGTAGAAATTGCAGTACATTTATGCTCTCCTTCTCATATAACAACCGAAGAAATCATAAACAAATGAAAATAATTTAGACACAAATTAAGCTCCAAAATTTGCAGTCTCACAAAAAAATAAATAAAGAAGAGAAAGATGACATTGAAGCACTAACTCTTTTGCATGCTTTAATTATATCTCATTCTGGAACATACGCATTGCAACAAATTTTTTGGCACAATGATGTCAACGATCTTGGGAATTCCTTTTAGAGATATAAAAGTTATGGAAAGGGAAATAAAACTTACCTCGTTCTAGAACCATTCAGTTCAAGATGGTGCCTTTGCAAATGAATAGAACTATGAGAGAATAACTTGTAAAA
>NW_019236288.1:19149-43328 GCF_002742605.1 Olea europaea var. sylvestris
ATTGACGATAAATTAAAAGGGTGTTTTAATTTATCAATTTTGATTAGATCAAAATAATATTTCACGTCATTAGGTATCGTGATTGGGAACCTGATGGGTTACACACAAAAGAGAATTAAAATATTGCAATTTTTCGATTAATTAATTTAACAATCATTGGATAAATTAATTAATTAGTTTGATTATTTATAGGCCCAAATTAATTAATTGGATTAATTAATTCACGGACTGGATTTAATTGAATGGATTAATTAAATATTGGACCCGACCGGACCAAATCAGGCCCGTTTGGGTTTATATAAATACATAGCTAGGGTTTGAGATCCATATAGTTTTCATTATTCTTACTGGCACAAGAGGAAAACTCTGGTAGCTGCAATCTTATTCTCTGTGTGGATTACCGTTGGAGGCTGGACAATTGGAGAGCTGTGGATGGCGAATCAAGATTGCTGGAACGAAAAGAAAAGCAAAAGGTTTGCAGAATTCTTCAAAGGTACAATCTTTATCACGATTTCTATCTAAACACAAAGGGATCCTCGGTGAGAATCGAAATAAGTTTAATTTTCAGCTGTGCATGTATAAATAGATTCCCAACACCAACTTGTGCCCAATAACCAACATAGTGGCCCGATTGGTTTGGCTGTGGATCCAAGCACCCAATTGTATATATTAGTAGCTGTTGACGTGAAACAAAACCTTACCAATTGGGAGAAGAAAGTGTTTAAATTCACGACATTTACTGCGAGTTCCGGAATGTGGGAAGAAATCCATGAACAAGAACTCGTTTGTGATCTACATACTTTTCTAAGTAGAAATACTCTACCCGTTTTTATACGTAACTCTATGAATTGGTTTATAAAAAAATGGCAGTATTCTTGCTTTTGACCTGGAAAAGCGTCGCGCTAGAATCATTAAAGGACCCATTAAAACAACTGTTGATGTGAGGTTTAAGTATGATTTATGGTTTGGAGGAGTCCAAGATTCTCCTGTATTTGTGAGCGCTTTCGAATCTGAAATTGTAATATATGTTTATGATTGTGTACAAAAAAAGTGGCAAATTTTGCACACAATCGAGAACATTGGTAGAAGAGAAGGAAACTATGGATTGAGGAATGGCATTCTAATGTTGTTTAATGGAAAACAACTACTTTTTCTCTTAGAACCTCGAAATTGGAGCGAGTAATCTACATGCACGATGTGTTCATCAAATCGTGGAAGAGAATAGGGACGATGTCAAGGATATATGATTTAGAACGATGGTATATCCCTTTTGTTCCAACATTGGTAAAGCTCAACTCTGGTTTATATACACAGGATCCAACTCTCTATTCAGATATTAGAGGAAACCTAGACGGGCTGCATCGGCTCCTCAAAGAACTATGTAAAACTATGAGATTAACTGATTATAATTAATTTCTTAGAATTGGATTTCAAGCACCTTGTAGATTAACTGGATTCAATTTGTTGTTAACTTAGAGAAATCAAACTTTCATTTTTTAATCTATAAATGTATACTGAATTCTATTTTACCTTTTCAAGGGGTGTTGTGTGTTTTTCAATTATGAAAGACGTGTTTGGTGTTGAATGATGTAGAATTCCATTAATGCATACTCATATTTTTTCCTCCCTGCTTAGAATATAATAGGGAAGGTTTAGGGTTTCGTCACATAAGACTATATTTTCCTCCCTGTTCGATTTGGTTTCAAACTAGGTTCAGCGACATAAGAATAATATTTTCCAAACAAGTGAAAAATAAATATATTGGCCTTAAATCTCAATATAACACTACATTGAAACATTCTAAATATAAACATTACAATATAGCTAGGTTTTGTCTCAGTCCAAGCTTAAACCAATAAAATAATAAAAGGTTCAATCATAAAATTTATACTTACAAATTCATTATTTTTTCTAAAGAGTCAATAAAACCGGTCTAACAATTAAATTTGTTAAAGTATAACTTGAACTAATAAATGATATTTCGGATAAAAATAAATAATTTTTTATTTAAATTAGATGAAATGATTTAGTTTGATTTCAAATGATTTTTAACTATCAAAACCTAAAACAAATGGTTTGGTTTGGTTTGGTTTCAAATGATTTTTAACTACGGAAGTATTGTTATATTGATTCTGTAATCCGTCATAATAATGTTTTCTAATTTTTTTCTAGTGTCGGGGTGAAGAATGCAGCCCACCTTTTACACTCGGCACTCAAAAAGTGGGGCATGTGCTAGGCTAAGAACAATTCTTCAAGGTAACTTGGTTTGTGTTGGCTAGAGGCAAATAGGGGTGGGCATTTTTTTCAGGAACAGGTGGAATCGGAACCAAATAGAATTGGTCCATTTGGTTTCGGTTTCTCTATTAAATGGGTCGATTCTAGTACAATGCATCGAAAGTTGATTGATTCTTGCTTGGTTCTTGCTATTGTTTTGAGAACTAGTAGTGAATTCGGTTCTCCCGAATTTCTCTTGTTGCTTGCATCAAGATGTATTAGATCTTTGAATATTTGATCCCGAAATTATCTCACGTTAAATTTCATTTTCCATATGCTTCTTCTTCTTTTCTTTAATGGGTAATCAAAATTCAAGTCTAAATAATTTTATAAATACTTTACAACTTCCTAGTTGTAATGCAACTCAATAGGAAAAATATATTTTTAGCTCAATATTTCATAAGAATTCATGTTTTTCGTTGTTTCCAAAGTGATCAGCCATTAAGAATCAAGATCCTTAAGGATTACTGAAGATAATCAGGTTATTGTTATACGAATTTTTGTAGGATTGAATTTTTGTTTGTTGCCTTGTTCAAATATTTTTTGTATTGTTAGATTAAAAGGATAACAAGTGGTTTCATACTTTCTTTTTTATTTTTTTTAATTGACAAGTAGTTTCATAATTTATTTTTATAATTTTTCAATATAAAGAATCGGACTAGATCAGACCGGACCGAATCGGAGCCGATTGGTTCGATTCCGGTTCGGTTATATGTTGGATATGGAACCAATGATTTTATTTCTAATGTTTCTCAATGATATTCGATTTGGTTTATATCAGAATCGGACCGAATCAAATTACGTCCACTCCTAGAGGTAAATCTATACACAATGCAGTTTATCGTCTGCACCACATTGTCCGACATGAAATTTTTGGGGCCATGGCAATGTTCAAGCTGACTTTTTTGAACTATCTTTGACTTGAGCCTAACAACTTTGTGAGACAACTGGTTGCCGTCTAGTTTGTGGCTAATTCACATGAATAGACATACATTCTTTCGATAGAATGCATTTTCACATTAATCATAATAACAACCCTTTTCATGTGGATTAGTATTCACTTCTTTACTCACTCTAATTTTTGAACGGTGAAAAGCTCTTTGGAACTAAATAGATTTCGAATATTAATTTAAGGGATAATTGCATCGATGATCCCTATCTTTTCAATTTTTTTTTTTTGAGATTTTACCCTAGCATTCACTTTGTGACACTCACAGATCCAAAACTTTCAAAAACTTGCATATGAGATCCAAATGGATGGAAACCATCCATCTTATTGTTAGTTGACCAAAAATGTCAAAACTTTGATCATTTTTGACCAAATTTAAAGGGTAAAATGATAATTATACAATTTTCTAACATTAAATAATTAAATAAAAATTTAAAAAACTCATCGTCTTCCATAGTTATCCTCTTCTAACACGCCTACCTAATAGCAAAATCACTGTCACCACTGTAGTCCACCACCACTATAACCACTACAACCACCGCCAAGCCCATAGCCATCATACTCTTCGCTATCAAATGGAACCCAAACAAAAAATCACATTCGAACTTGAAATCACTGCTCCTTCCTCGTCTAGTTGTTGTTCTCCATCGTGCCATTGGTCGAAAATCACCATCTTTGAAACTTACAAAATCAGGAAGTGTGACGAAAACCTCCGGGCAATACCTTTCATCAACCACATCGGCCTCAAAACTCAACGTGCCCACTGACTCCTCATCTTTAGCCAACACGGCAGTTTCCTCTATTTTAAAGTAATTTAGGGTTTTCATTTATGTTGTTAATGTGGTAAATGGGTTGAAGAAGTAACTGTAGTAGTAGGTGGAGTTCGCGATATCAGAATACTTGGTGCGGTGGTAAATCGAAATTGATTTGTGTTGTTATCACTACAACAAAATGCACGCCGTATAAAGCAATGCCGTAAATAGGAAAAAAAAATTTATGGCGTGCAAGCAGTCGCGTGGTGCCGATGATTGGCAGGGCCATAAATGTTAATTTAGTTTTTTAAAAATATTTGTCTATTTGATTATCAACAAACCCATAATAATTACAAAACAAAAAGATACGCATTAATCATATATGTCTGGTAAACAAAAAATAATGAATACGGTTCAATACAATATGCTAAAATGTAGACTTCGTCTAAATAATTCTAATATCATTAACCTAGTAAAAAAGTTTATAGAAGCGGGACAAACTTATTTATGCAGATACCTCACACGTATAGAGAACATGAAACAGATTCTCAGAATAGAGGGGCTTGTCTAGCATAAAAAATCTCAATAACCTAACACAGCAACAAAGTGAATTTTCAATAGTTTGGAGATAAAGAGAACTGAAGTAAAAAGTGCAATTATGCCAACATAAATATATGATGGAGTAAAATAGTGCTCATGAAACCATAACAATGTTACGAACAAAAAATGAGCTAATTGTTTTCTCCATCCTAATTATAACCAAATTGATAGGGCAAAGCAGAAAGAGGACAGAAATGTCAGTATTTATGCCCTTGTTTAGGGTTGGGCAAATCTTCCGAACCAAACCGATCAAATCTAACCCGAATCGAATCGAATCAAACCCGACGGTTCTTGTCAAATTAAATACCCGAACGGGTATCTAAATTGAGAACCGACGGGTACGGTTCGGTTCCCGATTCTAGACCAAGAATCGAAGAACCGAATAAAAATCGAATCTTTCTAATTTTTTTTTTATATTGAATAAATCAAATTATTTTAATTTTAATTTTAATTTTTTATAAACAAATTAACAATTTCTAAATCCAAATTTTTGGCCCAATTACTCATTTTATTGTCTCATTTTTTAGCCTAACAAGATCCAACCCACTAAATAATCATAAACACCTACACTAAAGTGCATAACACTGTCTCGACTCTTGCAGTCTCGCTGACATTCCAAAACCTATACAATCGTCGACTGACGCTGTGACCTCCGCCAACCGAAATTTTGACCGTAGCAATCATTTGAACAAAGTAGTCTACTAGTCTCTGACATTTCAAAACCATTGAATATGTCATTAGCTGTATTTATGTAATGTTGTTATAAATGTTAAAAATTTTAATTATAGTACAGAACCGAACGGAACTGAACCCGAAAGGTTCCATAATTATATTTGGACCCGATGGTTCCATTTACTAAATATCCGAAAATTTTGGTTCGGTTCGATTCTCTTTAGAATCGAATCGAACCGAACCACGCCCACCCCTACCCTTGTTTGAGCCCCATTTTTTGGGGAAGAACGAATTTTTGAATAGTATAGTGATGAAAAATATGTGGTTAAAAAATAAGAAAAAGTTTTGAATTTGCGTGTAATATTATTTTATTGAATAATGTGTGGTTGAAATGATATCATAACACTGTTGAAAAATGAATTTTTCCAAAAGAATGGAGCTCAAACAAGGGCTATATCTGTAAAAGCATCTATGAAAATCTAATTGCATTGAACTGCCAGAAGGAACTTGCCTTTGAGAGAAGAGTCTGTCTGCAACAAGACCATAAATAAATCACGAAATACATTCAATGGCTGGAAGAAGATGGTCACCAGTTAATTCACCGAGTAATGATATCTCGTAATAAATTACCACTTTCCTAGTAGCAGATTGAGAAGTCCAGTGAAGAACAGTTCCACTATAACAAATATCACATGTTTGACTAAATTTAAAAAATTTAATTTTTTTTAACATATTTTTTCATATATTACTTATTTATACTTGTTAGTTAAAATTTATTTATTTTGAAAATGAAATGGATGTATTATCAAAATAAGTAATATGTTCCATATTTACTTTTATCATTTAAAAATATATTTGTTGAACTTTTTCATAAGTTCAAAAGTATATTTTGACCCACTTTGTCATTAACGTCAAGAGTTTTAACATTTAAAATAAATCTAATGTGGTAAAGAGAATCTTTTATGGTATGAAAAAAATTCAAATTTCAGCCCATCCTAACATATCCTCCTGGCTCTGCCCCTGGGTCGTGGGCACTTAAAGTTCATGAGTTGGCTTGTGGGCTCGTAAAAAAATGGAAACAAAAAAATTTTTAAATTTTTTTTAAAAAAATCTTGAGCTCATGGGCTCTGGTTGGCTCGGCTCGATTCGTGAGCTCACGAGCTTGTGGGCCAAGCTCATGCTTGAATGAGCTTATAACGAGCCAAGCTCATGTGTAGATGAGCTGAGTTGGCTTGACTCCACTCGACCTATTTCCACCATTAGCCTTGTTATATGTCCAGACCTATGTGGACCCTAGATATACATGGCATCCCCTGTAGACAAGTAACCTTATCCATGATTAAATAGAAAATGAGATTTGTTATATCCATAAATTACATGACATGCGCGTGAAAGAGAGAGTTCTATATATGTTGATGTGGCATCGATATTAAATTAATTTGGCTTATTTAATTGAACAATTGTATATTAGTCTTGGAACGTGGGTCCAACTCATTAGCTCACGAGGCCCATTTCCATTTTCGATATATATGTGAGTTTCGTTCACAACCAATGTATAATTTCTAATCTAACCAAATCCCTTCACACTCTCTCATGCACTCATATTTTTCTCGTTCAGCCGTTGACTTAACTGTCGGAGAGCAAATAGTCACCGAACCTTTTATCATCCGACGGCCTTTACCTTCTAACAGAGAGATCAGTGTGTAGGTGATGACTACGGGGAGGGAACGCAGTCGAAATTCTGTTGGGGCATTTTTTGGGTCAATAGATTGGCTTCTTTTGTGGGAAACGGTAAGATAACCATGTTCTCACCAGATTTGAAAAGCCACTGGAAAATGGATTTGCGAGCAGTGTCTCTACCCAAAAACTAAGGAACCCAGCAACAAAAAAATGAAGGCCACTGGAAACATCTACAAATTTCCTTGAAAAAAGGAATTTTCCGGGTTGAAAAATCCTCCATGAAAAATGGCTATTTCTAATTAATGATGAAGAAATCTACCATGAAAATGGCAACAGCAAACAACGTACCAGAAATGAGTTTTTCATGAAAAAGGATAAAATTGGCTAGAAGAAATGAAGATACGACCAAAAAATTATAAATCAAGATCTAATAACTTTCCTTGAAAAAATGAATCCTTTGTCATGAAAAATGACTACCTTCGGTCGAAGAAATCCACAATGAAATCAGATACAACAAACAAAACAACCATAAGAATTAGATGTTGGAAGATGATGTTAAGGAAGCCAAAAACATTCAACACTTTCTTCTCATTGAAAAAACTGAGGAGGAAAGAAGAAAAAATGGCTGCCATTGCACTCGAGATGCTCGACAAAATGCTAGAGCCAACCTAAAAGCTGCTTAGTAACCACACCACGCGTGGAATTATGCAAACTCTGGCGACCACCATTGAGCAACCACCGCACTAGGGATACTCGAAAACACAAAAGTGGTCCACAATACATAGGTCTTGCTTTTGTCCACTATGTAAACATTAAATTTTGATAGATACAGGACCGTGGTGGTGGCGTGTTAGACCAAAATGGGTTGTCTATTCAACTTTGCAAGCTGTTTTTGGCAAATAAACAAATGTTACGACTTATTGGTACTTTGGCTGACTTCTTGTATTTAGTTTCTCTTCTAGAACATATTACAGAGGTAAGAGGTTACTGAATGGACTTTAGTGAATTTGGGTCGAATACTTACATAAAATTGGGCCACACTAATTTTTTTTTCATGGGCTCCCTGGCCTTCCTTTTGTCTAAAATATTCGGGCCCATTTGATCTCTAGTCTTCTGTTGACATCTTTTTATGTAGGTAAGGTTAATGGATTAAACCAGATGTACAGCACTTGTTGTACATCATGGTTCACAGCCCCCTCACAATGAGGGGCTCCCACCTCAATTTTATTTTTTTTAAATGTGTACGGGCCCACTCTGATGTGAGGGGCTGTCAATCGTGCTGTACACACAGCACGGTCCAAGGTTAATATATGTTCTCTTCCAAATTTATGGACTTGTTTGAAGGTGGGCTGTGAGTTTTGAGCCCTTATTAAATGTTACAGCTATCATCTATAAGCTTTTTGACTCTATTATTATTATCATTTTCTTTAATTGGACTTGCTAGACATTATTCCCACTTCTAGTTTTACATTCCATGGTACGATTAATTAGCTGCAACAGATTTTATTTTCGGGTTGCCGCAATTTATTCCCACTTTTGTGTTGGGTATTTATTTTAAGCCATAGGACATCAATTTTATCCAATATATTTGGACCCATTGGGTGCTTCAGCATGCTCTTACCATTTTAAGTTGTCTTGGGCACTTCAACTATTATTTCTCCCAAATTTATGAATCCAATTTCACTGTGGCTTGTTGATCTTCTACATGAGTGGGCTTTAAATTTTTGGTATGCTACTAGTTGCCTTGTTCACGGATTTTACTTGAAAATGAGCTATAAGTATTTTCTGACTCACATTAGATCTTATATCTTCTATCAACAAGCTTCTTGATGGGCTTACCTTTTGATTGGTTGCTTGGGCAAAATTGCCACCACTTCTAGTAGCGGATGAGCAAGAAATTATTGCAGCAAGCTCTAGCTCATGGATTTCTTATTGTCAGTGATTCTTTTGGAATCTTCATTTTTTGAATAAAAGAAGAAGTAGCATTTTATGATTCTTCATATCTTGAATAAAAGAAGATGTGCTATCTTGAAGTCCTCATTCCTTGAAAAAAGAAAGAGATTAATTGTGAGACGTGTTTGCCCTTGCAAAATGAGCCTTTCCTGGCCGTATTCACAGGAAGTCTATTCCCCGTTTCGCCAGATGCTTGTTCTTGGCTTTGCGAAATGTTTATTTCTCGTCTCTCACTATCTTCGAACTTAGCTATAAGCCCTTGTCTATTCGAAGCCGCTTATAAGACTCCGATAGTTCGAGAGCTATTAGAGGATATTTATTCCCCGCTTTGCCAGATACTTTTTCTTGGCTTCGTGAGGTATTTTTTCTCACCTCTCACTACCGTTGAGCTTATCTATAAGTCATCGTTTATCCGAGGCCATTTATAAGATTATGATAGTTCGAGAGCTACTAACGGGATGTTTATTCCCTGCTTAGACAAATGTATATTCCTGACTTCACGAGATATTTATTCCTCACCTCTCACTATCATCAAGCTTAGTTGTAAGCCCTCGTCTATCCAAAGCCCCTTATAAGACTCCGATAATTTGAGAGTTACTCGCAAGATGTTTATTCCCCACCTTGTCGTATGCTTATTTCTAACTTCGCGAGATGTTTATTTCTCATCTTTCACTACCGTTGAGCCTAGCTGTAAGACCTCGTCAATTCGATGCCAGTTTGTAAGACTCTGATAGTTCGAGACAATCCATTAGCTCGATATTCATCCCTCGCTTTGCGAGATATCTCACTATATGGTTATTGCATCAATTTTCAGAGACCTCATCATGCCTCTACACTGACAGCATTACAGTTGCCTATCTTTCAGAGTTTTGCTTCTGCTTCATCTATATCACATCTACTTATCGTTAGAGAGTTTACATTATCCCCTACATGGATGACCCATCCATCGTACAAAAAGTCCTTAACATGGATGTCATTTACCGCTTCGTAAAGAGAGGAGTGGGCTCATCTTATTACCTACGAAGACGAAGCCTTCCTTGACTGGATCAAACACTATGGAGGAAGCTCTTACACCGAAGAGTAAACCCCTTGTGATGAGGTAAAAAATATAAATAAAAAATAAATATATAAAGAAAAAATGACCTCGACAAGGACAAGTGTGATGTCTCTCACAAGGAGCCATACCTTGCCACCTTGAAAGTTAATCCATTTCATGGTTAGACCAATTACCATGGAGGAAGCTCTTGATATGGATGTGCCAACCCCATGTAAGGATGTTAGCTTATCACAACTATATATATTCAGAGCATGGCCTCTACTACTTACATCCAGTGCATCGCCTCTACTGCTTATTTCTGGAGCACCGCCTCTACTATTTATATTCAACTCAAAGTCAACCTCTATATTAGTAACATCAATATCAGTACAGCTGCTTATGTTTAGAGTATCACTTCTGCATCAATTTATCACAATTGCTTATATATTTAGTTTCGTCTCTGCATCAACTTCATCACAATGACTTATATTTCAAGTCCAATTCGCATATAAATATTCGACAAAGACTTGGGGACTATTGTGATTACTATTAACATATGCATTATATTATTGCTGTCAAATACATGTGTCACATCACTGCTAGCATGTCTCATGACCCATAACACTATTTTCATTACTGCTAGTACATATGCCACGTTATCTACATTATCGTTTTATAAACATCATGTTACTTCACACTAGTAATTTGATATGATCATCATTTTACCTTATTCAGAGGGGCAAATGGACCTTAAATTTATTTGTACATGTGCAATGGATATATTATATTGTATTACAAGTTGGTTTAGTCTATATTACAGAGGAGATTTTGTCGAAATTTTGAAAAATTATATGTAGTACTATCTTTTGATTCAATTCTTAAGTCTTTGCTTATTCAGGCTTAGACAGATATTTTTTGAGGCAGTTCGTAAGTCCTCACCTATTAGAGATCGATGCATATTTTCAAGGCAATTCATAAGTCCTTGTTTATCGGAGCTATTCATACTTTCGAGGCCATTTTGTAAGACCTTGCCTAGTTAACAGCTTATATTTCAAAGTCCAACCCACGCATGAATGTATGATTCAACTTGAAGACTATTATGATATCCATAAATTACGTGACATGCGCGTAATGGAAAGAGTCTCATGACCCATAACACTATTTTTGTTACTGCTAGTACACATGCCACGTTATCTACATTATCGTTTTATAAACATCATGTTACTTCACACTAGTAATTTGATATGATCATCATTTTACCTTATTCAAAGGGGCAAATGGACCTTAAATTTATTTGTACATGTGCAATGGATATATTATATTGTATTACAAGTTGGTTTAGTCTATATTACAGAACCAGGGTATGATTTCTAATCCTAACCAAATCTTCCCTCTCTCTCATGCACTCATATCTCTCTCGTCCAGTCGTTGACTTGATTGTCGAAATGCAAACAGTCGTTGGACATTTTTCTCGATTGGTGGCTTTTGCCTTCTAATGGAGTGATCAGTGTGCATGTGATGTCTACTTGAGGAGACGCAGTCGGGATTCTGTTGGCACATTTTTTGTGGTCAACATGATCTCTTGCCTTTTTTTTATATCAATGGTTCAATTTGATACTATGCTTTTAATTTATGATACATCAACATGTAACTCTGATATCTAGAATGAATCATTTGTTGATTACACGATATATTTACTATGTTATATATGTTTTTTTTTAATTTTTATTAATAATTAATTTTTAGGTAAACTTTTTGGATATACATCATTTAAATGAATAAATTTAATACAAGGGTGACATTGGAATATAATGGCAATGAATTTGGTTTAAAAAAATTATAATTTTAATAAAGATAGATTTATAAAGTGATAGATATGTGAAGGTGGTGTGGATGTATAATGTTTAAATGAACGAATTTAATAAAAATAATGTTAAAATGTAATGTGGATGAATATATTACTTTTTAAATATTTAAAAATTTTAAAACTGATAGATATAGGCTTGTTAGGGAGTTATTTTTTCGTCGACTTTAGATGGCACCGTTTATGATGTGGTTAAAAAAATCGGTGCTTGAAAATTTTATTTGGCATCGATTTGGGATAGTTTAAAAATCACCCAAAATTGAAAGTGTAATTTTGACTATTTGTTTCAACCTGCCAAATCGACATATTTTGGTTGTTTCTCATATATATATTTTTCCCTAATTTCACCCATATAAAATAATTATTTTCAACCAACATATTTTGTTCAAAACTAACTTTAAATAAAAATAAATTAACTAAAAAGTTATTTAGAAGGAAAAAAACAATATTATAATTTATAAATTACTTATAAGTAATATAAGATAAAAATTTATTTTTATATAAAAAAATTTATCAAATAAAAATACTACTAATAAGATAAAATTTCTCTTATAAAATATAAAAAGTTAATCATAATTAAAAGTTTACTTAAAAAAGTATTTAAAAGTATAAAAATAATCTATAATTGTAAAGTTTACTTATAAATAAATAAAAAATACTAACTCAAAATTTTAATTAAATATTTAATTTGTGAAGTTAAATATTAACTTATATGCAAAATAATAATAATAATAAAGACCAATTACCATGGAGGAAGCTCTTGATATGGATGTGCCAACCCCATGTAAGGATGTTAGCTTATCACAGCTATATATATTCAGAGCATGGCCTCTACTACTTACATCCAGTGCATCGCCTCTACTGCTTATTTCTGGAGCACCGCCTCTACTATTTATATTCAACTCAAAGTCAACCTCTATATTAGTAACATCAATATCAGTACAGCTGCTTATGTTTAGAGTATCACTTCTGCATCAATTTATCACAATTGCTTATATATTTAGTTTCGTCTCTGCATCAACTTCATCACAATGACTTATATTTCAAGTCCAATTCGCATATAAATATTCGACAAAGACTTGGGGACTATTGTGATTACTATTAACATATGCATTATATTATTGCTGTCAAATACATGTGTCACATCACTGCTAGCATGTCTCATGACCCATAACACTATTTTCATTACTGCTAGTACATATGCCACGTTATCTACATTATCGTTTTATAAACATCATGTTACTTCACACTAGTAATTTGATATGATCATCATTTTACCTTATTCAAAGGGGCAAATGGACCTTAAATTTATTTGTACATGTGCAATGGATATATTATATTGTATTACAAGTTGGTTTAGTCTATATTACAGAGGAGATTTTGTCGAAATTTTGAAAAATTATATGTAGTACTATCTTTTGATTCAATTCTTAAGTCTTTGCATATTCAGGCTTAGACAGATATTTTTTGAGGCAGTTCGTAAGTCCTCACCTATTAGAGATCGATGCATATTTTCAAGGCAATTCGTAAGTCCTTGTTTATCGGAGCTATTCATACTTTCGAGGCCATTTTGTAAGACCTTGCCTAGTTAACAGCTTATATTTCAAAGTCCAACCCACGCATGAATGTATGATTCAACTTGAAGACTTTTATGATATCCATAAATTACGTGACATGCGCGTAATGGAAAGAGTCTCATATATGCCGACGTGGCATTGATATTCAATTGATTTGGCTTATTTAATTAAACAATTACATATTGGTCTTGGAACTTGGGTCCGGCCCATTAGCTCTGAGGCCCATTTCCATTTATATATATATATATATGAGTTTTATTCACAACCAGGGTATGATTTCTAACCCTAACCAAATCTTCCCTCTCTCTCATGCACTCATATCTTTCTCGTCCAGTCGTTGACTTGATTGTCGAAATGCAAACAGTCGTTGGACATTTTTCTCGATTGGTGGCCTTTGCCTTCTAATGGAGTGATCAGTGTGCATGTGATGTCTACTTGAGGAGACGCGGTCGGGATTCTGTTGGCACATTTTTTGTGGTCAACATGATCTCTTGCCTTTTTTTATGTCAATGGTTCAATTTGATACTATGCTTTTAATTTATGATACATCAACATGTAACTCTGATATCTAGAATGAATCATTTGTTGATTACACGATATATTTACTATGTTATATATGTTTTTTTTAATTTTTATTAATAATTAATTTTTAGGTAAACTTTTTGGATATACATCATTTAAATGAATAAATTTAATACATGGGTGACATTGGAATATAATGGCAATGAATTTTGTTAAAAAAATTTATAATTTTAATAAAGATAGATTTATAAAGTGATAGATATGTGAAGGTGGTGTGGATATATAATGTTTAAATGAACGAAATTAATAAAAATAATGTTAAAATGTAATGTGGATGAATATATTACTTTTTAAATATTTAAAAATTTTAAAACTGATAGATTTAGGCTTGTTAGGGAGTTATTTTTTCGTCGACTTTAGATGGCACCGTTTATGATGTGGTTAAAAAAATCGGTGCTTGAAAATTTTATTTGGCATCGATTTTGGATAGTTTAAAAATCACTCAAAATTGAAAGTGTAATTTTGACTATTTGTTTCAACCTGCCAAATCGACATATTTTGGTTGTTTCTCATATATATATTTTTCCCTAATTTCACCCATATAAAATAATTATTTTCAACCAACATATTTTGTTCAAAACTAACTTTAAATAAAAATAAATTAACTAAAAAGTTATTTAGAAGGAAAAAAACAATATTATAATTTATAAATTACTTATAAGTAATATAAGATAAAAATTTATTTTTATATAAAAAAATTTATCAAATAAAAATACTACTAATAAGATAAAATTTCTCTTATAAAATATAAAAAGTTAATCATAATTAAAAGTTTACTTACCCCTAATTTCACCCATATAAAATAATTATTTTCAACCAACATATTTTGTTCAAAACTAACTTTAAATAAAAATAAATTAACTAAAAAGTTATTTATAAGGAAAAAACAATATTATAATTTATAAATTACTTATAAGTAATATAAGATAAAAATTTATTTTTATATAAAAAAAAATTTATCAAATAAAAATACTACTAATAAGATAAAATTTCTCTTATAAAATATAAAAAGTTAATCATAATTAAAAGTTTACTTAAAAAGTATTTAAAAGTATAAAAATAATCTATAATTGTAAAGTTTACTTATAAATAAATAAAAAATACTAACTCAAAATTTTAATTAAATATTTAATTTGTGAAGTTAAATATTAACTTATATGCAGAAAATAATAATAATAATAATAATAATAATTACCAATACATACAAGAAACTATAAACTGAAAATTTTATTAAAGTTCATAAATGTAATTTTATGGCATATTGGCATAAAATCCTCGATATTTTAGATATGTTGCGAAAATCCCCCATCTATTGAAAATAGCACCAAAGATCCATGTCTAAAACATTTAGGGTGAAATATCCCTGACACACATTTTTTCAGTAAAGTTTAAAAAATGATGATTATAACCTCCTATTTAGATAAAACAAAAAAAAAAAGAAGAAAAAAATAAATGACTAGTTGCAATCGTAGCCCAAAAATTTTCAAAAAAGTGCAAACGTTACCTAAATAAATTATTTTAAAAATAAAAAAAAATCCCACTGCTTCCGTTGCCCTGCGTCCTCTTCCCCCACCTCTTTTCACCACCACCGCGGTCACCACCTCTTTTCACCACCGCTACCTTCAGAACTTTTTTGAAGTAATTCATACCCACATCCCACCATTTTTCTTAAATCCACCGTCCATTTTCTTCCTCGTCTTTAAACTCTGATTTGTGACTTGAAAACTTGAAGATTGATCCACCATTATCCATCTCTTCACTTCCATTTTCTAGGGTAGAGGCATTCTTGGGAAACATTGAATCTTGGATGCATAAATATTCACTAAAACTTTGAAAATCGTGGATTTGATTAGAGTTTTGGGGACTTTGTTTGGAATCCAAAATGGGTTTTGAAGAGGCCCAAATACACGATATCAAATTCAAAATATAATCAATCTTTAGCACAGCAGAAAATAAAACAAATCGATGACCCTTTTTAACACCTAATTCACTATTGAGCATTCATCAAAATGGATATCGCTCAGTTGCACTATTAAAAGAGCAACAAATGTTACAAAGTTGAACCAATACACAAATATGGCTTCAGAGACTTATCTCTTCCACAAGTACCAATAGACCTGACAAGAATCACACAAGAAATCTCAAATCTCTTCCAAAAAATTAAAGCCCAAGAACCCTCTCATTCTTACAATTTTCATTCAAGAAAATACAAGTATCAAAAGGCTAAAACATCAGACCACAGTCCCTGAATGAGATGTTCAAGAGAAAGAAAACAGATTGAAACCCTAGCCAACGAGAGTCAAACTCTCCGGAACTCTCTCTATCTCAAAAGCCAGAATGAAGAATTCTATCAGCTAAAAGCAACCGACACCAAATGAGAGTCTGTTCAAGAGTAATTTTAAGAATTGATTTTTTGGCCGTTAGGAAAAAAGTGGGGTCCACCTGTGAGAAAAGAAATCAAATATGACGGCTGGAATAGTAAAATAATGGTCAAAAAATCAATTTTTTTGGGAAAAAAATCACTCCCAAACAGGCTCTGAATATAATCACCACATTCAATATGCCAGATCAAACGGCCATTATTAGGACAGTTGTCACCATCCAAATGAAGCATCCCATTAGTAAAAGCGTGTTCCACAAGCACGTTTTAACTTGAAAATTTAGGAAGCAATAGAACCAGGTTCGAGTCTCAACAGGTTCATTGGAGATAATAAATCTCTTAGCTAAAATCCCAGATTCTGCTGCGGCAGTTGCTGCTAACAGAACTTGAAGCATTTCCAAACTCAAACAAAGAGACTAGAACAATGGTTCAAAATTTGAAAACTGTGGAAATGGATGTTCAGAAATCGGCATTGGAGAGAGAAAGAGAGGGTGTTGGAGTGTGATGACTCATATGACATTATGAGGGAAAAAGTAAGAGGTTGAACAATTGAGGTTGAATATTATAAACATAGGGGAGAGGTTGATTTTGGGTTTGAGCTTGAAGAATTGGAGTTCTAGGTCTCAAAAAAGGAAAATTTTTTGGTACAGTACCAGAGATGAAAATTTTGTATTTTTTATTATTGTGGTGAGTTCTGATGATGATGATGGAGGCGTCGATGGTGGTGGAAGGGAAAGGGATTTAAAAAAAAAAAAAAAAATTAAATTTAAATTTTTAATTTTTTAATAATTTATTTATGACTCCTTTGCACTTTCTTTTTTTTTTTTTAAACATTTTGGGACTATTATTGCCATGTTTTCTTCTTTATTTTTGGTTTTATTCAAATAAGCTGATATATTTGTCATTTTACAATTTTTTTTGAGAAATTGTCCATAAATTTATGAAAATGACGTTTTCCATAATGAAATGTGGAAATAAAGGTGAGAATGCAAAAAAATTATAATGTATGGACGTTTTACACACTAAAAGTCAAACGTAAGGATGTAAAAAAATTTATCAAATAAAAATACTACTAATAAGATAAAATTTCTCTTATAAAATATAAAAAGTTAATCATAATTAAAAGTTTACTTAAAAAGTATTTAAAAGTATAAAAATAATCTATAATTGTAAAGTTTACTTATAAATAAATAAAAAATACTAACTCAAAATTTTAATTAAATATTTAATTTGTGAAGTTAAATATTAACTTATATGCAGAAAATAATAATAATAATAATAATAATAATTACCAATACATACAAGAAACTATAAACTGAAAATTTTATTAAAGTTCATAAATGTAATTTTATGGCATATTGGCATAAAATCCTCGATATTTTAGATATGTTGCGAAAAATCCCCCATCTATTGAAAATAGCACCAAAGATCCATGTCTAAAACATTTAGGGTGAAATATCCCTGACACACATTTTTTCAGTAAAGTTTAAAAAATGATGATTATAACCTCCTATTTAGATAAAATAAAAAGAAAGAAGAAAAAAATAAATGACTAGTTGCAATCGTAGTCCAAAAATTTTCAAAAAAGTGCAAACGTTACCTAAATAAATTATTTTAAAAATAAAAAAAAAATCCCACTGCTTCCGTTGCCCTGCGTCCTCTTCCCCCACCTCTTTTCACCACCACCGCGGTCACCACCTCTTTCCACCACCGCTACCTTCAGAACTTTTTTGAAGTAATTCATACCCACATCCGACCATTTTTCTTAAATCCACCGTCCATTTTCTTCCTCGTCTTTAAACTCTGATTTGTGACTTGAAAACTTGAAGATTGATCCGCCATTATCCATCTCTTCACTTCCATTTTCTAGGGTAGAGGCATTCTTGGGAAACATTGAATCTTGGATGCATAAATATTCACTAAAACTTCGAAAATCGTGGATTTGATTAGAGTTTTGGGGACTTTGTTTGGAATCCGAAATGGGTTTTGAAGAGGCCCAAATACACGATATCAAATTCAAAATATAATCAATCTTTAGCACAGCAGAAAATAAAAAAAATCGGTGACCCTTTTTAACACCTAATTCACTATTGAGCATTCATCAAAATGGATATCGCTCAGTTGCACTATTAAACCTTAAAACGAGCAACAAATGTTACAAAGTTGAACCAATACACAGATATGGCTTTAGAGACTTATTTCTTCCACAAGTACCAATAGATCTGACAAGAATTACACAAGAAATCTCAAATCTCTTCCAAAAAATTACAGCCCAAGAACCCTCTCATTCTTACAATTTTCATTCAAGAAAATACAAGTATCAAAAGGCTAAAACATTAGACCACAGTCCCCGAATGAGATGTTCAAGAGAAAGAAAACAGATTGAAACCCTAGCCAACGAGAGTCAAACTCTCCGAAACTCTCTCTATCTCAAAAGCCAGAATGAAGAATTCTATCAGCTAAAAGCAACCGACACCAAATGAGAGTCTGTTCAAGAGTAATTTTAAGAATTGATTTTTTGGCCGTTAAGAAAAAAGTGGAGTCCACTTGTGAGAAAAGAAATCAAATATGACGGCTAAAATAGTAAAATAATGGTCAAAAAATCAATTTTTTTGGGGAAAAAATCACTCCCAAACAGGCTCTGAATATAGCCCTTGTTTGATCCTCATTCTTTGATAAAAATGCATTTTTCAACAGCGTTTTGATATCATTTTCACCACACATTTTTCAATAAATCAATATTACACACAAATCTAAAACTTTTCCTTATTTTTTAACCACACATTTCACATCAATACACTATTCAAAAATTCATTCTATCCCCCAAAATGGGGCTCAAACAAGGGCATAATCACCACGTTCAATATGCCAGATCAAACGGCCATTATTAGGACGGTTGTCACCATCCAAATGAAGCATCCCATTACTAAAAGCGTGTTTCCACAAGCACGTTTTAACTTGAAAATTTAGGAAGCAATAGAACCAGGTTCGAGTCTCAACAGGTTCATTGGAGATAATAAATCTCTTAGCTAAAATCCCAGATTCTGCTGCGGCAGTTGCTGCTAACAGAACTTGAAGCATTTCCAAACTCAAACAAAGAGACTAGAACAATGGTTCAAAATTTGAAAACTGTGGAAACGGATGTTCAGAAATCGGCATTGGAGAGAGAAAGAGAGGGTGTTGGAGTGTGATGACTCATATGACATTCTGAGGGTAAAAGTAAGAGGTTGAACAATTGAGGTTGAATATTATAAACATAGGGGTGAGGTTGATTTTGGGTTTGAGCTTGAAGAATTGGAGTTTTGGGTCTAAAAAAGGAAAATCTTTTGGTACAGTACCAGGGATGAAAATTTTGTATTTTTTATTGTTGTGGTGAGTTCTGATGACGATGATGGAGGCGTTGATGGTGGTGGAAGGGAAAGGGATTTTATTATTATTTTTTTTAATTTTTAATTTTAATTTTTTTAATAATTTATTTATGATTTCTTTGCACTTTTTTTTTTTTTTTAACATTTTGGGACTATGATTGCCATGTTTTCTTCTTTATTTTTTGTTTTATTCAAATAAGCTGATATATTTGTCATTTTACAATTTTTTTTATTAAAAAATGGGCGACGATGGGTATTCTGCATTAAAGGCATCAATCAGGGACCTTTTGTACAATTTTCAATAGTTATCCAAATCATGTCTAATAGGTAGAGGGATTTTGTGCCAACAAACCTAATTTTATTTTTTGAAAAATTTTCAGAACCCATAGATAATAAACTCCTAAGCATAGATTAGGGTATTTAAAAAAATTGCTACTAAAATCACTTAAAATCAGTCCTCTCATAAATATTCAAAATGGATACTTTAAAAAAAAGGCTCATAACCGATACATCGAAACTCCCAAGGCTCTAAGAATGTCCATACATGGTGAATGAAAATAGTGATTATTTTTTTCTTCAAACTCATTTTTAACCGTACATTTTATGAAATTTATAAATTTTATTAAAACTTAATAAAAATCTATTTTTTTATTCAAATTGAATATAAAGTCTGTTTGGGAGTGATTTTGAGAATTGATTTTTTGACCGTTAGAAGAAAAGTGGGGTCCACCTGTGAAAGAAGAAATCAAATATGACTGCTGGAATAGTGAAATAACGATCAAAAAATCAATTTTTTGGGTAAGAAAATCGGCCCCAAACAGGCCCATAATCTCATGATTCTGATTCTAGTTTAGTATCCGAAACGTGCATTAGACCCCTCGCCCCCACTCACTCACCCAGGATTCAATTATTTTGGTTTAAAAAATGCTCAATGCACTTGTATTCTAATTTAGACTCCAAAATCTGCATGAAATCCATGGGCTGACTCACTTACCCTCTGATTCAATTCGAAATCAGTGGAAAGTCTCCCAAGCCCACCAAGGCGGCACCCTAACAAACCAATGCCTAGTTTACCTACCAATCCATTCTCATCGTATGTATTTTCTTTCCATTCGTCAATGTTACGAAATTTAGTGTTTGCTTGGTAAAGTTAATTTTGGTAAAAAGTTAACTAAATTGGTCAAGCTTCATTTTTAATTATAGATTTCATTTCATCCACAATTTTTATCAATTTTTTAACCACATATCTAATAAGAACTAAGAACTTTTATCAACTTTAATTACTAAATGTCTACATCAAGCATACTCTTAATTATGGAAGAAAAAGACTAAAAATTGAAGTGAGGGTTCCGACAAGATAATTTTGTTGCAATGAAATTTCCTATTGGTTGCTCATGAATATTTTAGACTTTAGGCCTAGTATGAAGTTGATTTTTGAGAAATGATTCTGCAAAATACGATTTTTTATTTTTTTGAGAATGTGTGGTTAAAAGATACAGTAATACTATTCAACATCACTAGTACCAAGCACTAGTCTATGTGACAATTATATGGCGTTAAATTATAGATACACTTAAATGCAAAGTCAAATAATTCTATTAATTGAATCTATCATTTGTGGTTCCTTCCACTAGACTGGAAAAATAAGTGTAAAAAAGGGTTTTTTTTTTTTTTTTTTTTGGTCCCTGAAAATAAGTAATGGAACGGTACCCTCTAGATTTTATTATTTTCTTTTTTTATATTGTTTATTTACAATTCTTTTGCTTTAAAAACGAAACAATACAATTTTATTATAGTATAGCCTCCTATAAATACATAAAACCCCACGGTCATACTCACTTACCCACCACTCAATTATTTTGGTTAAAAAAAGGAAATATCAATGCATTTGTATTATAATTTAGGCTCCGAAATGTGCATGAAACCCATGGGCACTTAGCCACCGATTCAATTCAAAAACAGTAGCGAAAAGTCTCCCCACTCCTACGAGGCCCCATACGGCACAACCTTACCTAGTGACCCTTAATATGTTCTTTCAAAATTCTTCTGTTTAGTTTATATTTCATTAGGACTTATGTAATTGTTTTTTATTTTAATGAAAGTGTATTTACTATAATATATTGGAGTAATTTTGCTTTAAAGTAAAGTGAATTCACTATATTCAATAGGCAGCAAGTTTAGTAAAATTGAAAGAAAAGTAATCGGAAAAATAGAAAAGAGATTGCGTTATTTGAAATTTTTTTGTATGGTTTAATCTTGCCTTCATTGGAATCGGTTCTTGGTTCTATCGCTGATTAAATATCGAATTGATTATCTTTTATGCTCTTTTTTGTACAAGAAAGATTGGTGAATATCCCATGGTTTGATAGTAATGAACTGACAAATGAAGTAGGTGGATTTCACATAAAGTTCAAGATTTGATTAGTTTTTAAAGCTTTCTTGAGTGGATTTTGTTGTTACTTATTTAATTAGGCTTAAATTATGGAAAAATGACCAAGGAAATACACTACAAAAATACACTGTTGATATGTACATATAAACTGAAACAAGAAGGCTTGATTTTTATGGCACTTAGAAGTCATGAATTAGATCTAAGATCTATCAAATATATGTTGACATAGTAAAAGAAGAAGAGACGATGAGAGATTGATGACAAAAAAGAATAATCAATTTGACTTTCGTTGCTGGAGGCCCAAGGGACATGCGTTATCATCCAGATGCAACGACATTGGTCCAACGATTTGTTAAATGGTTCATTTTTATAACAACGACGTGCAATACGCATAATGGAGTGAAAGGAAAGATGAACTTGAAGAAGAATAATGCTCTAACAAAGGATAAATCTAACATCAAGAAATTTCATTAGAAAACTTATGAAAATCAAAATTTTAAGAACGAGATAGGTTGTTGCTCATGTACATGTCGAGTTTTGAAAAACTGGACCTCTCTATGTTCAAATGTCGATACTATTGAATAGCTGTTACAAGATAACCAGTGCGCACTACTATGAAAAGTATGTTCGCGTAAAAATTCTTGGTAAATGTACTAATTATCTTTTTTTGAGTTTAACGTTGTTGTTCAAAATATTTTAGATGTATGAATTTTTTTTCACTATTTCTACACGCCTATAAAAATTCTCATTCTAATCTTTCGCATCAATTTTAATCTTTGTTTTGTTCATCTTTTTCATTGGAATCTTACACGGTGATTAATTTATCGATGGTAAGCAATGAACATTGTATGAATAATATCCAAATATGTTTAAGAAAATATTAAACTTGTCAATAACTTAATAATGATTGGTATATGAATAAAAATACTAGATATGTATAATAAGGTAATTTTAGTTGGTGATATTTTTAACTTTTAATACAAAGAAAGCACAAAAATTAAATTCTTTTTTTTTTTTTTAAGGTAAATAATAAATTCTTTTATCTATGCTTAAAACATGCAATGGACTTTCAAAAAACTAGTCCAGTTAAAAAAATTGTATTACTCGGTTCTCCCTGCACCTAACTACATATTACCGCGAAGTTGACCCTCGAGGCATAGCCCAATGGTGTAAAGGACGAGAGTGAGGTTATCTCACGTCTTACTGGTAGCCACAGTATGAGGGTTCGATTCCTAGGACATGAAATTAAACTCATTGTAAGCGTATGTACATGCAGTTCTTGTTCTCTGACCTGTTGTGACACATCTCGCGATTTACCTCATTTACAAAGATCTAGAGGCGGGGCGGTGAGGACCCTCAAAGTTGGGGTTCAACCTTTTTATTTTTTATTTTTTACCGCGAAGCTGGTTTTTTAATTGCAATGTTTATGTTGCCTTATTTTTATTAATTCTTGTCTGATTTTCTCTCACTCATATAACATTTTCTCATCATTTCTATTAGGGGACTTTTTGTTATATCAATATCATACAAGGTGAGAACATGACAATTCCCAAGCTATAAAATTTAAGTCGAGCTAACCACATTCGATAATCATGAAGTTTTTGACCCTAACGGGTAATGTTTTTTTGTTTTGAGGTCGAGCCCTATCATTGTTAAAACATAAAAATTAAATAAGCAAAAATTTCATTTTTAAAAAAAAAAAAAAAAAAAAAAAAAAAAAAAAAAAAAAAAAATGCCAACCTAGTCCATAACCTTGTCGACGAACAATCGCCGACTCCATCCTGTTTATGTTCCATATAAGAGCGTTCGTGATTTGGAAAAAAGAATTAAAGTATTCATCCTTGTCCATCTTATTTCTCTGCTCAATTTATGTTCCAAACCTTCTGACTTGGGATTCACCTCCACAAAATGTCAGATAAGGTTTAAGCCATGCGTTATTTTTAATTGTATGAATTAGTTACTATATATAAGTAATTGTAGTACCCCTGATTTTGAGAATTATGTTTGGTGAAAGTTTGAAAAATTATGATGAAGTTTTTAAAAACTTATACGGTATGTGTTATTTGTTTATTTATTTATTAGTTTAGAAAAATTAAAATA
>NW_019236288.1:44019-69652 GCF_002742605.1 Olea europaea var. sylvestris
TTTTTCAATTTTAATGTCTTGCAATTTTATCTTTTATATTGTCAATAGTTTTCATAAAATTTATCACTAGATTATATAGATTTTTTTTTTTTAGAGGGTATTATTAAATGTAATTTTTCAAAATGGAGGTCAATTTAAATTTTTGATATAATAGAGGGTTTTGTACCTTTATAAACATGGACTGGCGTCTTTATTTATTTATCAAAACCTGAGGTGGCAGTTTTGTAATTTTAATTATTTAAAACTTGAAAAATGATCGTTTTCCTAATTTTCTAAAAGACATGGAAGTGTGGTGTAATTTGCTATCTTGTATTTGTTAGTAACTAATTTTGTCTCTTAAATATTCTTCTCGAATAATTATATTACCATCACAATTTTTTATTAATTGTATCACTTAATTTTGGTATTTTTACTCAAATTTTTATCGCATTCTTATCCTTAACCTTCAATTAATTTTAAAGATAATTTCTATCTGAATATTTCAATAGTGAGAAGAAAATATTTTGTTGAATATTTGTATTTATTATTTATCTTTCTTATTTAAAAATGCAAGGGACAAATTATTTTTTTTACCATCTCCAAATAAATTATTTTGATACGTGATCAGATAAACTGTGTTAATTAATAGAGGTTGATGATAAAAATACTTAAAAAGATAAAAATTGGGTGACATAAGTGAGCAAACTACAAAAATTAGGGACATCTACTGCAATTAAAGTGTGCTGTAAATATGATTACCATTTTTCTTTCCTTTTTGTTTCAATATCTCTTATTTATAAAAAACAGATCAATCTGTCAATAAAATTCTTATATAGTGTGTTTAGTTACATTTCATCATTTATATGAAAAAGTAAATTATTTAGTAATCAAATTCTCATTTTGCGGTTGTTTGTTCGATTGATGAATTTCAACACGTTTATGTAATGAAAAAGATTAATTTTTTATTTTTATTTTTGTCTCGGTGCTAGTTGCTTGCTTTTTTGTTTTATTTGTGTGTCAATTTTTAAAAATTTATTTTAGCCCTTGTTCGACATCCATTGAAAAAAGAAGTTTTAAATAATAATTTTTTGAAGAATATACGATTAAAAGATAGGAAAATTTTTGAATCTACATGCAAAATATTTTATTGTGTGAATGTATATTGAAAATGAGTTTGAGAAAAAAAGGATTTTGAGTTGGATGTCAAACAGGGCTCCATTACACTAAATCTATATAACATGGTATATTGGTTTATATACAATCATATTTTTCTTCTTTTAAGTCTAATAAGAGTCAATGAAAATTAATGACATTAACATTTACCAGTATTATAAAAAGCATAACGCATGGCGATGCGTGGAGGCCAAGTTATAGGGTGGGCGAGCTTAGACGAAACATAGGAGTAAAAAGCATTTTCTTTATTTTAATATTGTTTTAATTTTTAATCAATCCAAAAATCGTTTAATAATTAAAAATAATACCTATAAAATATCTAAAACAAATTTATAAGAAATTTATACATTTTTTAAAAATTTTTAACAAAAAGATAAGTTCCAAATGTAAATAGTAAATTTACATAAATAGGGATTTTTAGGAGATTTTCTTTGTTCAAGTCTTCAAGCAACTATTTTGAATTTAAAACTGTCGAAATGAAGAAAACAATATTTAAGGATCCGTTTGATTGTAAAGATGAAATTTGGATGAAAAGAAAACGAATTCTAGAGAATTGAACTGCCTAGAAATTATTTTATTAGGAATTGTCAATTACTGTGTTTGATTAATATAATTTTTCATGTGAAAATTTTGAAATAAAAGTGTTTTTGGTGTTCATCTGTCTTTGTTTTACGTGAAAATTATCAATTAAATGGATAGAATTTACTAATATTGGTGATGGAATTTGTTTCCACTGTAAAAAAAAAAAAAAAGAAAATCATCTATTTTTTGTGTTCATTTGGCTTTGTTTTATATGAAAATTGTCAATTAAAAGAAAATATATTTTTTATAATTAGGGATATAATTTGTTTCCATTATAGAAAAAATGCAGCAGTAACCTAGAAAATCACTTCCCACCATATTGGTGGGAATTGATTTTCAAAGAAAACCAAGAAAATGTCTAAGTGGCAAGAAAATCAATAACCTGGAAAGAAATGTTATCAAACAGCCAAAAATTGAAAGTTGGAATTTGAATTACATTTTTCATGAAAAATTATAGTCTATGAAATAGGCCCTAAGTTGTAGTTTAGAAGAATCATAAAAATAAAAATAAAAATAAACACAATTATGCTCACCTAGACGCGCATTAGCGTTCAATGATTGCTGTTGACAGCTAAATAAGGCGCCAAGCCACTTGACTTGGAGTTTTCGCCGTGCATTGTGCATTGGCGACGCTTAGGGAGCAAATGCGTGCCTTTTAGAATAGTGCCATTTGCAGGAATTGAGTGAAGCGCATTGTAGGTTTGAAAATTAAAATAGCTAGCCAATAACTGAAACATTTCCTTCCTTGATTTACTTTCAATTTTGTTACCAAAAAATGACATTGGTTTATCAATTAGTCCATCCACCCCATAAAGATAATTTTTTTCTACATTCACATAGATTAAGAAAATATAATTAATATTGTTGGAATATAAATTTAAATACGATTAGTTTATACTTGTTAATAACGAAATACATTAAATAATAAGGGTTAAATCATTTGTACACAGCCCCTCATATGTTGAGGTGGTCACATGAATTAAAAAATTGTGAATCCCCTCGTTATAAGGGGTTTGTAAGGATGTATAGCTTTTAATGCTGTACAGCAAGTAAAGTCCAAATAACAAAAAGAGACATATTAGAAAAATAAAAAAAATATATATTTTCAATAAGAAAAGTGACCTATTATTTGGACAAACGAAAAAGGAAATCAAATCTATCTTCATGAGACGGATGACTTATTTTAAAAAGATTTTTTTTAATGTAAAATATTTATTATTTAAAACATGAAAAGAATATTTTTGTAATATTTGAAAGCACGAGGGGGTGTAGTGTAATAATCTATCTTGTGTCTGTCATTTTCCTCGTTTGCATCATTAAAACTAGAAAAACACCCGTAGCTAAAATACACAGCAGATAAAACATAAATAAAATTCTTTTATCTCATTTCATGCCTCTCCGTTCTCGTTTCCTTGGCGGCGTAAATGCATCGCCACCGCAAGCACCGCCGTCGAAGGAGTCACCTACACCAACCGAGCCCCTGAAGTCGGACTACATAATCATACTTGCCGTGCTATTCTGTGCAATCATCTGCGTTCTTGGCCTTTCCATCGTGGTCCGCTGCGACTGGATCCGCCGCATCACCAGCGGAGCCGTCGCTGCCCTGCCAAACGCCTCGACGCCTGCCAATAAAGGACTTAAAAAGAAGGTCCTGAAGTCCCTACCGAAGTTAATCTACGGTGAGGATGAGAGAGTCGAGAAGCTCGCTGACTGCGCCATCTGCATGGCGGAGTTCGCCGCCGGAGAAGAGGTCCGTGTGCTTCCACAGTGCCGCCATATCTTCCATGTCGAATGTGTTGACACTTGGCTTCGTTCCCACTCCTCCTGTCCCTCTTGCCGCGAGAATTTGGTCGTCAGCAGGTGTCAGAAATGCAGAAATTTGCCGGCCGCCACCTCTTCCTCCTCCTCCTCCTATGCTGCGACCAACTTTGGAGCTCTGCCTCAGCCAGCCTCCAGACCAATAGACCGTTTTACTATGATTTTCCCTTAACCAAATCGTAATTAGCTTGATTACTCAATACTTCATACATTAGCAGGTTTGATCGAATGGATTAATCCAGCGTTAGCAGAAGAAGAGAAGATCAGTTGCTTTCTTAGTGTATGTAATGTGTATGTGTGTATTCTGTATTGTGGTAGAAAGAAAAAAAACATAAACCAATTACTTTATTTACTTACCCTCTTTTTCTTTTTCTTTTTCTCCATGAACCCTAATTCAATTTTGACGGCGGATCTCTTTTCAAACATTTCTGTTTGATGAGTTCCATTAGATAAAAGTTTAAAGTTTTCATGAAATAAGTAGCCTCCACTTTAATATATAACATGCTTTGTCTGGGATAAAATTTTCACATGGCAAGAAAACTCGTTAGTGAATTTTTTTTTATCCTTGGTCAAGATATCAATTCTACTTAACATAATTTATAAATAGATTTATAAATTTAGAGAGACTTATTATTATTTTTATTGATAAATCATTTACAAATTTGGCGAGGCTAAATAATTCGAATGGAAATGCTCATAATGAACTCTATCGATAGTGTTACAACTACTTTGAATTAGCGTAATTAGCTTAGTTCAAGAGTATGGACATTTAATGGTTATGTAAAATATCGTTGGCGGATGTAATTGGATGGTGTTCTTTTTTTACAATAGTGTTGTAGGAATCGAATTGATCAATTCAATTAGAAAATTTAAAAATCAAACTGCTCCAATTGTGCTATAAAATAATATTTAGATCCTTAAAGTGACCGAAAACTTCTATAACGAAGAGATGCAAAGAAAATGCAAATTTCATTTTTCGACATAATATAAAAATAAAAAATAAAAAAAATTGTAAAGATAAAAACTGAATTTGAATCTTGTTACGGGAGCAAAATTTGAGTTTAAATCCACTGAAATATAAATAAGAATTCAAAACTAAAGATATCAATTAACCCTCAATTTTATATCACCATTAAATATGTTAGTATAAGTCAAAAGTTGTGTGAAATTAAAACCCAGAGTAAATTTACATCATTTGACAGCACGTGTTAACCAAAACCAGTTATTCGAACACGCCAGAAATAAGTGTTTGGGTGCCCACAGTTTAGCTTTTCTTTCCTTTTTTGCAGTTTGTGTACTTTCTCTAACTCTGGGTTTGAGTGTACTTAAAAATATAATATGGATTTCATGAAATAATTGAGGCTCTTATTTTATTTTTTATTTTTTAAAAACAGCTTTTAAACATGATCAAACAAACATTTAGGCCATATTTGACCTACATTATTTCAAAAAATACAATTTTAAATAATGATTTGACATTATTTCAACTATACATTCTTTTATAAAATAATATTACACGCAAATCCAAAACTTTTCTTTATTTTTTAATCACACATTTCACATTAATACACTATTCAAAAATGAATTTTTTTGTAAATAATGTGACTCAAACAAGGGCTTAGTTTTTTGAAGTGATAGAATTATAACGTGTAGGTGTGCGTATCCACATTTGAGCTTATATTAGAGTGTGTTTATTTTTCTTAATAAAAAGAAGGAAAAATCCGGATGGCCATGGTGTTGGTGACCGAACGGTGTCCGACCCCTCACTGTCCCGTGGGCCCTGTGCGAAAAAAATATTGCTAAAAAATTGTGGGCCTGACCCCATGTGAGAGGTCGGGCACCGGCTGTCACTGCCTCTTCTAGTAGTGTAGGTCGGTTCAAGAAAGAAAGGAACAATATAATTTGTTGTCAATTAATGTTCATTAATCAACATGTTTTTTCTCAAATTAAATTGTTTATCTTCAAATATGAATGCCTAGATGGAAGAGTTTTATTGACACGATTTGATTTTTTTAAGAAGATCGTATCATCAAATATAAAAGTGCACAAAGACGACTTGCAAAATGGAATATAATCCAACCAATGGATCGCAATTGAAAAAGTACTCAAGGCTGTAAACGATTTTGTTTCATCACGATGGACAAAACCACAAGCACCATACCCAACATCGTGAAGTAAAGATCAAATGTGAACGCAGTTACAACATTTGACGAAAAAGCCTATGCATAATTAGTCATTGTTTGGTTTGGATTAAAATCAAATTAAAATTTTAAATCAAAGTTGACAATTATTTTTAATCTTACTTTTCATGAGATTTACAGCATTTTAATCACTTAACTTTTATCAAAATCTATTAAAAATATGATTTTATTCTGATATATATATACAAACAGATTTAAGAAAAAAAAAATTATTTTGTAAGAGATCTTTGAATTCATCTTTCTTGTCATTCTAATAAATAATTGTTGTAAATTTACGCTCCCTTTGTCATATATGTAATTGTGCTCTCCATATTTAGGTCCTGTTTGTTTTCCATTAATTTAAGAATGAGAATAAAAAATATAGTTATTACAAATTCTACATAAAGAGATAGAAGTTCAAATATGGTGGTTTGATTGATATGATGGATAACGATCATATTTTTCGTTTTAATGGCCAAATAATGAGAAACAAACAAGGGCTTAACAAATTTTGTGACTTCCGTTTTCTCTCTTCCGTAGCTCTACAAAACTTTAAAAGTTTTAAAGGCGTCCAACAAATTTGTTGAGGCATCTTTAATGTTTTATTTCTAATTTTTGCATTGAATTTATTTTTATTTTTTTTAACCAATAACGATGTTATTAGAAGACGAAAGACTATAGGGATATTTCACGAGTGCAATTTATTTAACTTAATCATACAATCATGACACTTGTTAACTTTCTTTTTTATTCCCAAAACAAAAAGTATAATCAAGATTGTCCATATCGTAATAGACTTTTGTGATGTCCACTCGGGATTAAGAAGGTGGTGGAAAGGTTTTATGTGAAGTTAGCATTCTTTTCATTTCATTAAGAGACCAAATTTGCAAAGAGATAAATAATTTTATATTTTTGGGTTACTTTACAAGAGAAGGTGACAAATAATAATAGTTCGCACCCCACCAACTAGAATTCCCCAAATGTAAAAGAAAAAATGTATTATAATTTCAACATCATCATAAAATATATGCTAATATGATGTGAAGGAGCCTTCCTCAAGAAAACTACCCACTTTTCCTTTTTTCCTAAATTCCCCTAACTCTAAGTTGATATTTTGAGATAATATTTAGCTCCCGTTTGATAGCAATTTTTCACAAAAAAAAAATCAAATTTTTTTACTATTATTTCACTATTTCAGTCATCATTTTTTACTTATTTACTCATAAGTGAGACCAATTTTTCTCTTTAACGGTCAAAAATTTAATTCTTATAATCACTATCGAATAGACCCTTAGTCCAACCTAATGATACAATAATTTATTACACTCAACGGTCTTGGCTCATTGACCAATTGAGAAAAGTTTAGTCCAACTCAATGGTACTCCTATTTTATTATGCCCACCATATTATATTCCTTTGCAATGGGAGCCATCCAACGTAACAAGATCTAAGACCGGAAAAGGGCCACTATAGTCCAATACATTGTTACCACGTGGTCTGATTTTTCAATCATGGGTAGTTAATTAATGGTAAAAAAAACATTAAGAATATTAATTGCATATTTATAATGCCTTCTACAAGTGTTGGCATCCATTCAAATGTAAATAATCTCCATATATTCCCCTTGTTAGTTTGTATTGACCCAAAAATGGTACAAAAATGTTTATAACTTAAGAAATGCATATTTGCTTAATTCTTGATGATTAGTATCACTCGTACCAATGTGTCGATTTAAGACATAAAGGTAAAGATACTAGTTTCAAGTATTGCAATAACTTATCATAAAATATTAATATATAAATTTCTTATGTAAGAATAAAGATTTTAGATGATATAGCCATTCAACAACATGTGTAACCTACAGAGAAGATGATGAAATTAACGAAAGAGACTGCACTGATCATGTGATAAACGTACGTATTATGAAATTAGTGTTAGAGACCTCATTGGTCACTTGGTGATGTGATAAAAGCAGACGTTATGAAATTAATGATAGAGACCACATTGGTCATGTGATTAAAGCAAACGTTATGAAATTAATGGTAGAGACCCACATTGGTCATGTGATAAAAACAGGAGTTACAAATGGCAAACACACCTTCCTTTTAGGTTACAAATTTACTTTTCTTACCTAATAACGTATAAATTTAACGCTTTAACTTTACAAAATAAACATGTTTCTTGGGTGTCTTTTGCTTCCGTTCCTACTTCATATAATAAGGGTGTTGTTACTTCTATTACTTGTGGTAGAAACCTTTTGCGACCATAGATAGTTTTACCAATTCATGTGGTAACTTTGCCTCATGCCAACTCCTTAAGCGTAGTAGTTAAATTAATTTTCATGTTCTACGTATGGAACTTAAAGTCTTGTGCGATCGTATATAGTTTTGTTGATTCACGGGGCAACTTTTTGAGTGCTATGTCAACTCTTTTAGCGTTGTTGCAAAACTATTTTAATTGTTATGCTTAACATAAAACTTTGTTAGTTGTTTTCAGTTACAAACTTAATAATTTTGAGAAGTTTCAAACAAAGTACTTTTGGTGTTATGTAGTGTATTATATAATTAAATTACTTTTTAATATATATTGAAATATTGAATTTTTCTTAAGGCATATGTGATTTTTTTCCCATTATTTTATTTGTTATTATGTTAGGCTCGTAATAAATCCAAGAGAAAAATTTAAAGTACACTGGAAGCGCTTAAATATAGGATCTTGCTACATATACATTAGTGATTTCATAATATTTTTATAATGCAACATGAAACTCGACCATCTGTCAATTTAAAGTACAATCAATTTTTTTTATTCAATTTTTTTCCTCTACATCACATTAAGTAAATCTTTATGTACAATTTTAATGTACAAGTAGCAAAATCCTTAAATATATACAGCTAAAGGCAGGTGAAAGAGCATTATCAAACTTGGGATCTGTAGGTTAGCATATGCGCTCTCTACCTTTAATGCCAAAATGAATTTTTGTTGCTATTGTACATAAATAATTTTATGACAAGCTATAAACTTTGCATAATATGATTTGCTTAATATTTTGGGCACCAAATATTCTGCCCGAGGTAGCCTTCTCAAGGTTTGATTGAGGACGGCCTTGATGGCGACAACCTTTTGATGCTAACATTTTTATGACTTTTGAAATATACTAGTTTTGCATCCGTACAATACACGGGCTATGTCATTTTTTAGATAATAAAGAGAAATTGAATATGAAGAACTAATTTTCTTACCATTCACTAAATCAAGTTACATGATTTATACAAGATGTTTACACATTAGATCCATAATTTATGGCCTAAGATTAAGCCCTACCATATACAAATTGCCTTCTTATAGCTAATGAAATCAATACGAAGATTGTGTTGATTTCTTTCCTTTAACACTCCCCCTCAAGTTGGAATGTATATTGATTACATTCAACTAGCTAAGTAATGCATCAAATTGTGTCGAACTCAATGGCTTAGTGAACAAGTCTGTTGGTTGATCAATGGTTCCGATGTATGCTATTTTAATTACTCCTTTTTGCACTTTTTCACGTACCACATGGCTATCAATCTCTATATGTTTTGTGCGCTCATAAAAAACTGGGTTCGAAGCTATATCTATAGCAGCTTGGTTGTCACAAAATAGTTTGACGGGTTGAGCTTGACACACATTCAAATCTCTCAATATATTTTGCAGCCAAGTTACTTCACAACATGTAGTGGCCATGGAATGATATTCTGCCTCTGTACTTGAACGCGCAATTGTACTTTGTTTCTTTGTCTTCTAAGAGATTGGTGCATGTCCAAGTAGGATACAATACCCAGTCAAGGATCTTCTTGTGTCTTTACAGCGAGCCCAGTCAACATCACAAAAGGCCTTTAGTTCCAATGGTCCTTTGGAAGGTAAAAGAATCCCTTGGCCAGGTGCTTGCTTGATGTACCGCAAGACTTTGTGTACAGCTTCAAGATGAGGTTGTCTAGGCTTATCCATGAATTGGCTTAATATGTGAACGGCGTACACAAGATCTGGTCTTGTAACTGTGAGATATATCAGCCACCCTACAAGTCTTCGATATTGGGATGGATCATGTAATAATTCACCATTCGTCTGTGTTAGTGACAAGTTCTGATCAATGGAGAAGCGTGAGGGTTTAGCACCGAGAAAATCAGTATCTTCAAGAATTTCCAAGGCATATTTCCTCTAACATAATGTAATACCTTGCTTAGACCTTGCAACCTCTATGCCCAAAAAGTATCTCAGTTGTCCCATGTCCTTTAGTTTAAACTGACTTGAAAGAAACTGTTTGGTGTCTGTGATGTCCTCCAAACTATTTCCTGCCAAGATCACATCATCAACATAAACCAGTAATGCTGTGAATCTGTCTGAACGATTTCGGACGAACAATGAATAGTCTGACCAAGATTGATGAAACCCAGCAGATTTGAGGGTTGTTGATAGTTTAAGAAACCACTGCCTTGAGGCTTGCTTTAAACCATAAATGGATTTGTGAAGCTTGCAGACTCGAGTCTCCCCCTTTCGTTCGAAACCAGGTGGAATCTTCATGTATACGTCCTCATAAAGATCCCCATTGAGGAATGTTGTTGACATCAAGTTGGTGCACGTGCCAGTCTTGTAAAGTCGCAAGGCTAAGAAGCACACGCACCGTTGTTAACTTGGCAACCGGTGCAAATGTTTCTCTGTAATCAACTCCCTCAACTTGACTGTACCCCTTAGCAACTAACCGTGCTTTGTAATTGTCAATTGTCCCATCTGGATTCAGTTTGAGCTTGTACACCAATTTGCAACCGATTGGCTGTTTATGAGATTGTAGTGGAACCAAGCTCCAGGTGTTATTTGCTTGGAGGGCTTGAATCTCATTATGCACAGCTTCTGTCCACTGTGGAATTTGGACAGCCTGTGAAAAAGAAGTAGGCTTCTTCTGGGTGGAAATATTAGTGGTGAAAGCTCTATGGTTACATGAAAGTTGATCATAGGAGAAGACTTGGGAAAGAGAGTGAACAGTACCTGTGTCTGGTGGAGTTGATGTAGCGGTTCTCGAAGGGAGGGCTGCCTCAACATGAAAGTCCTACAAAAAGGTTGGGGTCTTGGTAGAATGTGTCGACCTACGTGGTGGCAAAGTTGGTGTTACTATCGTGGGAAAAGAGATAGGTAAGGCAGTTGGTGGTTGTGATGGTGTAGTTGGGTCAATGATGGGATGACTTGATAAATCAGTAGTGGAAGGGAGATCTGGCGGAGTGCTTTCAAACGGTGGGACTCTAGAGTTGGAGGGAGATGAGAATAAGGGTTCAATATCAAATGAGTGTGAGGGTGTTGGGTTTTGGAGGATGGACGCATCAGTTTGAGAAGTCGAATGAGGGTTTGACTGGAATGGAAAAGTGTCTTCAAAGAATACCACATCTCTTGAAACAAAAACTTTGTTTTCCGTTAGATTATAAACTCGGTAACCTTTTTGACCGTGAGGATAACCTAAGAAGACACATTTAGTTGCACACGGATCAAATTTGGTGGGTTTGGAAGGGTGAGTTGATGTGAAACACAAACAACCAAATACTCGTAAATGAGAGTAATTCGGTGGTTTATGGAAAAGCCTTTCAAAGGGTGTTTTTCCTTGAAGAAGTGGTGTGGGAGTTCTATTAATGAAATATGCTGAAGTAAGTATGGCATCTCCCAAAAAACGTTTAGGTAAGTTGGCTTGAAAAAGAATTGCTCGAGCAACATTGAGCAAGTGCCTATGTTTGCGCTCAACTACACCATTTTGTTGTGGTGTGTTGATACAACTAGTTTGATGAACTATCCTTTTTGATGAGTAAAAATGTTTGAGTGTAAACTCGGGGCCATTGTCACCATGTACAATTTTCACTTTCTTATCAAATTGAGTTTCAACCAAATGAATGAAATTGATTAGGTGGTTTTGTGTTTCTGATTTATGTTTCATCAAGTATATCCAAGTGCACCTAGTATAATCATCAACTATGGTCAGGAAATATTTTGCACTAGTAAGCAAAGGTTCATGATAGCCACCCCAAACGTCAACATGTATTAAATTAAAAGAAGACACACTTGAGATAATACGTAAGGGAAAAGACATTCTAGTTTGTTTTGCCAAAGGGCAAATAGGACACTAATTTTCATCACATGATTTATTTGTAGAAAAGGGAAATAACATAGAAACTTTGGTAGAAAGATGACCGAGGCGTTGGTGCCAAAGGTTGGGTGTCTGGCGGTGAACTGAGTTGCATGTTCCTTTCTGTATTGGATTGAGGCAATAGAGTCCCTCCCGTTCAGTTCCCGTCCCAATCATCTCCTCCAATCGTAGGTCCTGTATGAAACAAAAGTGTCTGAGAAAGATAGTGATATAAAATGAATCAAGTGCTAGTTTACTAATAGAGATCAGGTTCAAATAAAAGAATGGCACGCATAGGACGTTGTGTAGAATGAAATGAGGAGTGAAAACTACTTTTCCAATATGGGTGACTTGAGCCGTAGTTCCATCTGGTAATTTGACAAAACGATTATGCACAGGTTTTAAAGAGGTAAGAAGAGAAGGAGCATAAACTATGTGATCACTAGTACCACTGTCCAATATCCAAACATTTTTCTTGCCATTTTGAGTGGTAGAAAAAGCTTTACCTGAGAGTTCATCATAATTTGAAACATTACCGGCATGATTGACTTTGGTTGCCTTATTTTTGTTTAGTAACTCAATAAGCTCCTTGCATTCTTCCTGTGAGAATGGAAAATTGTTTCCATCCAACCTTCTGTCATACATGGAAGCCACATGGTTCCCCCTTGAGTTTCTCTGTTCTTCTTCCATGGCAGCCTTTCTTCTTCTACAATAGTCGTAAGATTGGCCCTTTCCCCCACAAAAGTTACACTTGAGGTGGGCCCTGCAATTCTTAGTTCTGTGATTAGTCATGTTGCACTTCTCACATCTCACTTCGAATTTTCCTGCATCCAAATCACGGCCTCCCTTCTTTACAGTAAAGGCCACCGCCTCTGGTTGAGCAATGATTTTTCCATTCGAAGCCTCTGCCTACTTTTCATGGCGCAATGCCATTGAATAAGACTTGTTCACATTTGGTAGTGGATCTATTGCCACTGCGTTGCTTCGAACTGCATCATAATTGTCATTAAGTCCCATTAAGAACTTCATGGTCTTTTGGTTCTCCATGTACGCCTTGATTTTTGTGGCTGCATCACAGCTACAAGGTGGAACCCCACAAAGTGCATCTCTTTCATCCCAGAGAATTTTAAGTCTGGTGAAGAAGCCCGTGACAAAACCTGTGCCTTGCACACAGCCGTGGATCGCATTTTCTATGTTGAATAGTTGAACTGTGTTTGTATGGGAAAAACGCTCCTGCAATTCGAGCCACATATCACTCGCATTTTTGTAATGAACCACGCTGCCAAAGATTTTCTTTGACATCAATCCCAACAGCCATGTCTTGACCAAAGTGTTGCAGCGGTCCCATTGCTGTTGTTCTTTAATCCTGGTAGTTGGCCTTTGAATGGATCCATCTACGAACCCTTCTTGCTTTTGATTGTCAGTGCCATACTCATGGATTGACTCCATGTTGTATAATTGTCTTCCATCAAGGTTTGTGATACAAGTACTGCACCAGGTTGATCTGAATGATGGAGAAATAAGGGATGGTTGGGATTCTCCCATGGTTCTAGAACTCTTGAAGGTGCAGAAGTCTTGTCATGATCAACAGCTTCTCGTCCCTCGTCGCCTGCCATGGTGTTTCGTGTTTGTGTAGAATTCTAGGTCTCCAAGAACTCTTGCTCTGATACCATAAAGAGAAATTGAATATGAAGAATTAATTTTCTTACCATTCACTAAATCAAGTTACATGATTTATACAAGATGTTTACACATTAGATCCATAATTTATGGCCTAAGATTAAGCCCTACCATATACAAATTGCCTTCTTATATCTAATGAAATCAATACGAAGATTGTGTTGATTTCTTTCCTTTAATAGATAATATTAACGTGTCAAAATATCTATTCATTTCTCTCAGTAAATCTCCAAATTTGATTAATTGTTTAAAATGATAAATGGAAATGTAATCATCATATATGACACACTATACATCATGATATACTATTATTTATCGATAATATCCATGAGTGTACTTGAGAGTTCAAGTTGAAACCAAAAGAGTTCATATTTGTCCAAAATAATCGACACACATAAGATATATGAAAAAAGAGCTACCGAAACTTATATATAATATTTTTTGAATACACATGTTTGATGTACGTTTAACTATTTTCGATATTTATTTAAATCATTCAATATGTCTATGATATAATTTTCGAAATGTGTTTCAAGAGAATATAGAAGATTTTATGCATTTGACTACCGCACAATCATTGATGAATTTTTAAAGTTAGCTTGTTATCGAAATTCTTAATTTTTTAAATGATGTCTCTTTTGACATTTAAAAAAATTTAAAAGTTTATTAGGAAATTTTCTAAATGACGCAAAAAAATTTATTATATTATTTAAAAAATTAATTGATTGAGAGGAATAGTAACAATAAGAAAAAAAATTCCTAAAAATGATCAAATTTCTTTTATATATAAATTTTTTCAGATGTTAAAATAATTAAGATGAAAAATTAGTTGACCTCAATTTTGTGTTTTTATAATTGAAATGTATTTTCTGGAGATAGGATAAATGATCCTTTGATGCATGGATTAAAATTCAAATTTGGAGCTCATAATTTCTATATCAAATATTATTTTAGTTTGAGTGGTTATTTTACATATAAATGACGTATTTGATGATCACTTATTTAATATAATTAAATCGTGTAATTAATTGAATCTTTTTTTTTTGTTTTTCAATATTCAATTAATTTAAAGAATTTTTTTATTTACGTGTAATATTATTTTATCGAAAATTCCGCTATTGAAAATAAAAGAGAGAAAAATAGAAAAAAAAAAAAAAAGATTTTATGGGGCCAAAGACAAGTTGAGCCACATTATAATATTTTGTCACTTAAATATGGTTGAGATTTTTATTTAATCACCCAATTTTGATATATTTGATTTAATCCTTCAAAATTTATATACATCTAAAATATTCAATTTCATCAAATAAATTAATCGACATCTTTTCGATCGAGTATTAAATTTTTTCAATATTGTGTTAAGTTTTACTTTCAAAAGAGTAGAGATTTTGTTAATTTTTTGAGGACAAAATGGGAAATGAAAATACTTCAAAAATGAATAGTAAATGACATATTGGCTCTTTTAAGATAGCAGTGAAATAGAAAAAGCGTGCAAAATAAATCCTTGTTTGATTTAGTTAAAAAAATTGATAGAGTTTTACTTTTAATTCAACATAATTTTAGCCACACATTTTGTGGGACATAACTCTTCACTAGCACATTTTATCAATTTTTATCAAATTTTACTAAATATATAATATTTAACAAAATCAAACAAGGGCTAAATAAATATGGATTTTACCTAATTAATATTCATTAACAATCAAATATGAGATATTTAGTTATTGATAATGAAAGGAGTTTATACTAATCTAATAGATTTGAAATAATAATGCCGTTTTATTTTTAATTTTTGTGTGTGTGTGTGTGTGTGTGGGGTGCGGGGGGGGCGGGGGTTCTCTTGAAGGTGTATACCAATAAAATTTGAAAATGTTAATGGCCTATACCTTTTTAATGGAAATATTTCTCATCATTGTGTTGAGGTCGGATTATCGATATACACGAAGTCCTATGGAGAAGTTATTAAAATTTACAAATTGTGTAAAATTCACAATTTTTATCAACTTTTCAACCATATACTTCAATTTTTTGATTTTTATTTTTTTCAAAACCTGATAAAAATTTTATAAAATATTTTGTCAGATAACCCCGTGATATGTTTATGTGGCATCGAGTATTGCATAATAATGAAATGTAGATAATATAAACATGAAAAAGTGAAGATGTTACGATTGATAATTTGACATGCTACAATATACAAGATAAGGAATAACAATATTTTGAACTCGTTGAGATACCACACATATTGTGCGTAACTAAAGAGACTTATATTCATAAAAATGACAGGGTTTCCGTTAAAAAATAAGAAGAGATGATCAAAATTAACGTGGCGTGTGGTCGAATTAAAAAAATTTTAGTGGGTCTTATGAGCCGGCCTTAAAATGAGAAAGCCCATACTAGAATGATATTGGACAACCATATTAAACAATTAGCCCAGAAGTGCTGAGAATCTTGTTTGAAAATTTCGGATTATCGGACCGGTCATCGGCTCGAAACTACCGGCAATTTGACATTTGACAAATCCCTAACCTAATATTTTCCCCAAACGAGTTCATTTTTATGAGTTAATTGTTTGAATACTCACTGAACTTTAAAGGGCGTCACGTTTCACTCACTGAACTTTACTTTGCACTAAATTACTCACTGAACTTTGGAGTTAATTGTTTGAATACTCACTGAACTTTAAAGGACGTCACGTTTCACTCACTGAATTTTACTTTGCACCCAATTACTCACTGAACTTTGTAAACTTGTACTCCATCACCCATCGGGTTAAAGAGTTAATTGTTTGAATACTTACCGAACTTTACAAGACGTCACATTTCACCCACTCAACTTTACTTTGCACCCAATTACTCACTGAACTTTGTAAATTTGCACTTCATCACTCACCAGGAACCGTTTGTTTTGTTTGCCTATGTAGATGACGGCTTTAACACGTAGCAGTTAAATTAGACAAACATAACAATGAATTGCCAAATCATATATCCAAAAGGACCCAAACATGCCTCACCGTTTTCACTCAAAAATGCCATGCCCAGTAAAGGCGAAAAAGAAGAAACAACAATCGCGATATACTAAAATTCACCTTCGAAGCGGCCTATTTTAAGAGATTAGGGTTCCAATCGCGATTTATGTGTTGAAAACGATGAGGCATGTTTGGGTCCTTTTGGATATATGATTTGGCAATTCATTGTTATGTTTGTCTAATTTAACTGCCACGTGTTAAAGCCGTCATCCACATAGGCAAACAGAACAAACGGTTCCTGATGAGTGATGAAGTGCAAATTTACAAAGTTCAGTGAGTAATTGGGTGCAAAGTAAAGTTCAGTGAGTGAAACGTGACGCCCTTCCAAAGTTCAGTGAGTAATTGGGTGCAAAGTAAAGTTGAGTGGGTGAAATGTGACGTCTTGTAAAGTTCGGTAAGTATTCAAACAATTAACTCTTTAACCCGATGAGTGATGGAGTGCAAGTTTACAAAGTTCAGTGAGTAATTGGGTGCAAAGTAAAGTTCAGTGAGTGAAACGTGACGCCCTTCCAAAGTTCAGTGAATAATTGGGTGCAAAGTAAAGTTCAGTGAGTGAAACGTGACGCCCTTTAAAGTTCAGTGAGTATTTAAACAATTAACTCCATTTTTATTTATACCGAAGTTTTCTTCTAAATTTTGCTAGAATGAAATTTCTGTTACTATCCCACCAATAACAATGACGACTATGGCTTCAATTTGGACGCTACATTTTCATAAGGCGTTTTTCTCGGTATGTCTAATTTCAAGCCCTATTTCAATTCATATTATTGCGTTCATTTGTTTCCCATTTTCTGCCTTTTTTTTTATTTCTGATTTTTATATTTCTAATTTTTTTGAAGTTCCAAGAATCTATTAGTTCTCTTCTTTTGCTAATTTTCAAGGTAATATCTTGCTCTCTTTATGTATCTGGCGACAGGGGCGGACGCATAAATTTTTAGTCAGGGGGTACAATCAAAATTTTGTTATTAATTTTTGAATAATTTATTTTTGACATGAGAAAATGCAAATTTACATTTAAAAAACATTTCTTCATTAATATTTGCTCATAATTTTCTTCCAATTTTGAACAATCATTTTATTAATATTTTGCTTATCATAAGAAAATTCATATTTATGTTTAAAAGATTTATAGTGTATTTAATATGTTTAATCAATTTAAGTGATCGAAAGGAAAAACATATAACAAATATATAATAAATAAATAAAATTCGTTAAATATAAGCAGTTCAGACACATTTTATGTACACAAATAGGATAGGAAAAATGCAAATTTAGATTCTAATTAATGGAAAATTTGATTGAAAAGTGAAAATTTGTAGTGGATGTGGTAATTTGTAGAAAAATTATAAACAAATTTTAAAAATTAAAAGGGTTAAAATTTTGATAAAAGGTGTAAAAGAGAGTAAGAGAAAAAAATTGAATTTATAGTGATTTTGCCCTTGTTTGGTTGGGGTTAAAATCAATTTTTTAGAAAATTTTGATAAAAGTTAAAAAGTTAAAGATTTCATGAAATATTCTATTAAAATTAATTATTGACTTTGATTTAAATTTAAATTTAAATTTAAATATCAAATGATATCAAATAGGACTTATCCACACAAAAAAAAAAAAAAAAAAAAAAAAATTTGACAAAAGGAAAAAAAAAAAAAAAAAAAAGGAAGGAAGGTGGGGGTCACTTGACCCTACAGGACTCCCCTTGGGTCCGCCATTGTCTGGCGATACTATGCAACTGATATGTTCAATCAATTATTTGGATAATGTGTACGCAGTCTTTGTCTAATGCTGAATTGGTACTCGGAAAGGAATTTGAAATAGGATTGTATAGTTGTTTACAAGTGAGGGATGGTGTGCATGAGTTTCGATGGTCTAGGTGAATGCCTTGTCGACTTTTGGAAAAGAAATAAAGAAACAGAATGAGTAGAATAAAAATATAATAAAGGAAGGAGGGCAGCCAATTTGTGCCATTTACTCTCTGTTGTACTCCCTACTATACATTTGTTAGTTTGTTTTTGTTTTATGTAATTTATAAAAATGCTGTGTGCACTGTTTATATCTATGTCTGTAGGTATTTGTATAACTGTGAAGCCTCACTATGGCGATATGGTACTCAAAAGAATGAGACATTTATATATGAAGGTCTTTGCCTTTGTACATTTTGGCAGTGTGATTCTTTCTGAGAAGCAGAAATAAGCATTTTTACAAGCATTATTTTTTGAATTGTCTGGTTAGATTGATCAGGCCATGCTCTCTCTTTGTTTGTCAAGTTGGCTGCTCAGCGTTTCTTGCTTGTGCTTATACTTTCCTCTTGAGTTCCACCTATTCCTGTGATGGTAGACTAAGTAGTTATTTAGATCTTTTTCTAATGATTGAACTTGAATTTTCAATTTGAGCAAATTTGGCGCTGTTATGTTTTAGTCTATTAGCTAATATCTTAATATCAAAAATAATATACAATTATTGAGGATATTAAAATTAATGAAGCTTCAAATTATTGGAGCACATACTGTGTAGAACTTAAGAAGTTCCTTTTTTTATTGTTTTTTTCCTTTTTAACAACAGCAGTGCAATCCTATTACAATAGGTTATAAGAGAGAGACAGTGACTAAATTTACATAGCCTGATATGGCCATAAAGGTTTGATTCCCATGGATCATTCGGAACAGAATGATATATATTCAATTACAAATTAACTGGGAATAGAATTAGCTTGATTTTATTGCGTTACGATTCTACATGCATAGACATTTCCAATTTTTGAATCCATAAGTTTTCATATTTTAGTATTATCTGCCAGTATTTTTAAGTATGCTGTATTTTCTTTAATTGGGACTTGCCACTTGGTAAAATAATTAGGTTTTCTGAACACAGTTGAACATGTCATTTCCTTTGAAATGCTAGGACTATTCTTTTGGAGATATTGTTTCTTTTTGCTTAAGATATCTGAACCTTTTGCATAGGCAGCTTGCTCCTTCCAGTATTTCTGCCTAGTTGGCCCTCTTAGGGGTAATAGAAGTATGCCCACGCCACCCCCCTCCCCCCCAAAATTTTTTTTTTCCCATTTTTCTGTTCTTTTTGGCAGACTGGGAAACATTCTGGTACAATTTCACTGTTGCATTATGTGTTTTGGCAATCATGTTAATTATTGTGGTGAAAGGATATGCTGCAAGGAAATTGAGATAAAACCGCCCTGGCACTGTAGCGATCTTGTCTGCCATGGACAGCTGAGATAAGATAGAAGAGGCATGTACGGTTCTAACACCAATTCAGTAAGCTCTAGGCGCACAAAAATAATTACATATTTATGGGATGTAATTATTTAACAGTTCAACTATAATAGCTTTCACAAGCAACTGTAAAGTCTCTAAAAAATTGAAGCACTCTGCTATTTTCTTTATTTGGTGAACAGTTGTCAAACAACTCATCGGACATTTGCAATCATTTTGATTAACACGGATAATTCTGTTTTATTACATGCTTAACATTAGAGTTTCATATGTAATTGATGCTTTGTTGCTTACATGGTTTGTTTTGTGATATTTCTTGTCAGCTCAACGCCTCTCAAATACGAAGACCCATTTAACAACCCTATGGTAAAGGTCAGCAAGATCAATTCAACTGTTGAGATGTGGGGAAAATTATACCGTTTAGCTCCAGTGACTCTCCCGAAGGAACAGCAATCAATCCATCAGAAACGGAGATCACATGCATATCAGTGGAAGAGACCAACAATGTTTCTTAAAGGAGATTCTGTTCCTCCTGGTGTAGATCCTGACACTGTTAGATGGATTCCTTCAAATCATCCCTTTGCAACTACTTCAAGCAATGTTGATGAAGATTTGGCTCAAAACAATGTGTACCAGAAGCATGGTGTTCCATTTTGTATTCAGGCAGAGCACGAGGCGCTGCAGTGAAAGCTTGACTTCTTTGAATTATGCTATTAGTAAATTCTTTAAATTTAGAAGTCCTTATTAGATTTATCCAATTCTGTTTCCTTTTCTTTGTTTGGCAAGTATTGAATTGGTATCTTTTTGCAAATATTTGAACATGAAACAAGCTGTAAATTCACATATAGAAAATAAAAAATGTGAAAACAGAATAAAAATTTAGGAGTTAGGGTGTCATAATATGCAAACCAAGTGAACAAATTTCGTTCTTAATGCAAAATATACTCAAGAACCTCTAAATCGAAGAGCACCAAAGGATCAAAACCCTCTATAGTCAGAGAAGCACAATGGACAGATTCAAGAAATTAGTATTTCCAACAACCAATATCAAATGGAAACTTTTGTCGAAACAAAATTGATGAGAATTTCAATGAATAAAAAATAATGATAAAATAAATAATAATAATGATGATGATGATGATGACGACGATGTAAAGTACATGCTAACAACAAGAAAAGATCCCACGGATAGATTGTTGGAAAAAATCGATTAACAAAGAGAAGATGAGAGTGGTAGAAAAATCGACTGAAGAGAGAAATGAAGAGCTTGGAGACAATCGGGGGGGACAGAAAATAGTGTGGGGTTTTCATCCTTAGGTCGTTCATACAAACACAAAACGACGCCGTTTTGTTCGAAAACTTGAACAGTGGTATGGAAATGACCTCTAGTTGCTCCAAGGTGAAAGAAAAAAAAAGAAAAAAGAAAAAATAGAGAAAGAGGCCATCCTGAGAGACTTTTTACCTGAGCTTTTTGTATCTAGTCACAGCATCTACGTATTTCGTCAGATGATGTATTATCAAGCTATTCGATTTGGAAACATGCTTCTGTTCAAAGGCTACCAAAAGAACAAACCTTAAAGTCTCAGTATCCTAAATACAATTTATATACACGAACTTTACTTGGAAGCAAAATATAATGCTACAAAATAAATGTATATATAGACCACCTCGTTTCTCATCTTCGTCCATTCACTTCTTCTCTTGCATTTTCAAATTCAAGAAATGGGTTTCTCTTCATTTTCTAAGCTGTCGTTTCTTGCATATTTCTTTCTGCTCGTCGCCTTTAGTACAACATTTGCCCAAGATTTCTCTATCGTGGGTTATTCACCGAAAGATTTAACGTGCATAGATAAACTCATTAATCTCTTTGAATCGTGGATTGAAAAACATGGCAAAGGGTACAAGAGCCTCGAAGAGAAGCTGCACAGGTTTGAGATTTTCAAGGACAATTTGATGCACATTGATGAGAGGAATAAGGTTGTTTCTAACTACTGGCTTGGTCTGAATGAATTTGCGGATATGAGCCATGAAGAGTTCAAGAAAATGTATTTGGGACTCAAGGCTGATCAATTGCCTAACAGAAATCAGACTCCCCAAGAATTTGAGTACAGATATTTTGTCGATTTGCCCAAGTCCGTTGATTGGAGGGAGAAAGGAGCCGTAACTCGAGTCAAGAACCAAGGCTCATGTGGTATGCATACTGATAAATCTTACACGTGTTGGTGTGTTGGAGTACTAAATACTCGACTGGGATAAGAAAGAAAAAGTTAAAGCTATTATTTATTATACTATCCAGTCCTGTTTGGGCACATTTACATATAGTTTGAATCTGACATGATATTGTCTGTCTAATTTCTAATATGGCGAGATTTTCGCATGTAACTATGCTATATACTGCAGGAAGTTGCTGGGCATTTTCGACGGTAGCTGCGGTGGAGGGCATAAACCAAATTGTTACAGGAAACTTAACCGAATTGTCTGAACAAGAGCTGATTGACTGTGACACGACTTATAACAATGGTTGCAGCGGAGGGCTAATGGATTATGCATTTGCTTTTATTGTTGCTAATGGTGGGCTTCACAAGGAAGACGACTATCCCTACCTAATGGAGGAAGGTACTTGTGAACAGAAAAGGGTAAGTGATAACTTTGTCGAAATATCAAACATGTAAATAGGAGATCTAGGTGTGCTGTCAATTTACGTTTGATACTGAATTTTCAATATGTAAACCGTTTCAGGGAGAATCAGAAATAGTAACAATCAATGGTTACCACGATGTACCTGCCAATGATGAACAAAGTCTCTTGAAAGCACTAGCAAACCAACCTTTGAGTGTGGCCATTGAGGCTTCCGGTAGAGATTTCCAATTCTACAGTGGGGTAATGCTCTTGTTTACCTTTCTTGTAAATTTTTATTTCAACGAGGCATTTACTTTTTGCCGTTTTTGCCTGAGACACTCAAATTTCTTAAGTTGAACTTGAATCGAGATAAGACTGCAACCTGCATAACTTATTTGAAAGTTAATACGGTTCTGATCTTTGTAGGGTGTGTTTGACGGGCACTGTGGAACTGAGCTTGATCATGGTGTAACAGCCGTTGGATATGGATCAACTAAGGGTTTGGATTACATCATTGTAAAGAACTCATGGGGTCCAACATAGGGAGAGAAAGGGTACATAAGGATGAAAAGAAACTCGGGGAAGCATGAAGGTCTCTGTGGCATCAATAAATTAGCCTCTTATCCTACCAAAACCAAGTGACCTAATTAAAACTTCCGCCGGTTTTTACGCCTTTCGTCATCACTTCATTTCATCTGCTATTATTTTTCTATCTGTTGTTTAAGAAATATTTCATCATTATGAAATAAGGAACAATATTTGTTGCTTGATGAAATTAAGGATCATTTATGTTTTGGCCAATGTGGTCTTAATATCAAATAGAATGAATTATAAACATGAATACTAAGCTTCAATACACAGATCCACCAAAAGGGCAAAATAATATATTTATAGCAGCATCTAAGCACATCAATCATCAATACGTTCAAGGATCAACTGTTCCAGATTTAGCTCTGCAAAGGGAATGAATCATCTAAAGAAAACCTGCTACACCAAATTAATGTTTAGCTCGAACACCTTAATGATAAGCGACATACAATATCATCTTTACAATATTGCAAATGTATATGACACATTTTTATTACTTTTTGTCATTATTCTGCTTTGAAATATCAAAAACTCACTCGTCACAAACTCATTTACAGAATTCTTCCATATCCTTACATCCAAGTATCTAATAAAACCTGACCAGTTGTCATTGTACACAGCAGAGAAGAGATTTGACAAAGAGCATGACAAAAATAAAAATAAAAATAAAAATACATGAAGTATTAAGAAGCAGATATAAATCATATATATGACTTCTGATATCTTCAGGTCCTGTCGCCACAACCTTACTTGATAGATCTCAACGTTGAGCTATTCAATCTTGAAAGAACTCGATTTGGTGAATCACTTGAGCTGTGATACTCTAAGCATCACTAACTTGATTGTTAGATGCTTGTCGACAGATGCACGGATTTGTAAAGCAACGCAAGAAGCATGTACCAGTGGTTTCATCTTCATTTTCATTCTCTTCAAGTGATCTTCCTTTGGTTTCACGAGTGAAGAAATATGTAACAATCATTCCCAGAATACAAATCCCACCTAAGATCACCAGAGAGGCTGTCATTCCAATTCCTTTAGTATAACCGTTCTTTGTCTTATTTTGAGAAGCCCATAAAAACCCGACTGAACCAATAATTGCACCGATTTTCCCTGCAGCTCCTGAAATCCCATGGCAAGTTGATCGGAATCGAGCAGGGAAAAGTTCAGCGGGAACAATGAAAGTGGTTGTGTTTGGTCCGAAATTTGAGAAGAAAAATGTTAAACCATATAAAAACAAGAATCCTATATTGGGATGTTTGTCCCAGTATATATCGTATGGTATTCCTATAGCAAACATGCCTATTGCCATGAAAAAGAACCCCATTATTTGGATTTTGACTCTCCCAACTCGATCAATAAAGTAAACAGTTGCATAATACCCTGGGATTGTGGAACAGATTGCTATAATTGCTTGGAGTTTTGCATACTGAAAGGCGTCTTCAAAGGCATTTACTTTGCCCTTTGGCCGAAGATAACTATCGTTTTCATATATTTTGGATTGGAAAAGGTTGCTGCTGTAGAAAACGACATCGACTAAGAACCAGTTGGCAGCGCAAGAGAAAAGGTCGCGTCCATGGCGGCGAAGGAATTCTTTGGAGAAAAGGGAATAAGATGGTGGACTTGGTTGACTCTCCTCTGCAATTTGACTCAATGAAACGTCTAACACTTTTTGCATGTCCTTGACTGCTTGTATTACATTTCTCTCTACCAAAGCTGTATACCTGTTAAATTTAACCATATTTAATTTAGATACAATTAAAAACACGAATATGAATACTAAAATTAATTGTGTATGATTAAGAAAGAGAAGTAAGAAACTTCGTTATTAATTTTGAGAAAAAAAAAAAAATTGGAATAAAGGACATATGACATTTCTGAAACCTTACCTGGCAGTCTCAGGCATCATCATCCGCCAGTAATAAGTCAACCCCGCCGGCACAGCACCGATCATCAGTATAAGCCTCCATGCCAGGTCTGCCGACTCCGGCGTGTGGTCTGGTGCCGGATAATTTGATGCCCGGTTGAATATAGCACAAACTATCATAGTCACAGTGGAGCTCACCAGAATTCCAAACCCCTGCATGGAAAAAACTGCAGCTATGAACGCACCACGTGTCTTCCGGTTCGAGAACTCTGACATAATAGTCGCAGACAATGGGTAGTCTCCCCCGATCCCCACACCCAACGCGAACCTGAAAAACATAAGAGAGAGAAGGACAAAAGTCCTGGACGTGCTTAAAGATAATCCACACCCGATGGAGCTCAAGACCATCAGCATGAGTGCCAGACCATAGACGCGCCGCCGCCCTATTCGGTCCCCGAGGTAACCAAACACCAGTTGCCCAATAACGGTCCCGAGGAGGGCCATGCCAACCATGACAGAAGTCACCACCGCCGAGACTTCATAAAGCTGATCGCCTTCATATTTGTTGCTATCACCGTAATAGATGCGGCCGAGGAGTCTCATGATCGGAGGAATACAAAACAGGTCGTAAGCATCAGTGAACAACCCCATTCCCGCCACGATTATGGCCTTGAAATGATAGTATTGTGTTCTTGCCGAGTCGAGATCAGAGAGAACTTTGAGCGCCATTGTACAATTCCCACAATTTTTCCTTCC
>NW_019236288.1:72958-101515 GCF_002742605.1 Olea europaea var. sylvestris
GTAGGTATTTGTATAACTGTGAAGCCTCACTATGGCGATATGGTACTCAAAAGAATGAGACATTTATATATGAAGGTCTTTGCCTTGTACATTTTGGCAGTGTGATTCTTTCTGAGAAGCAAAAATAAGCATTTTTACAAGCATTATTTTTTGAAATGTCTGGTTAGATTGATCAGGCCATGCTCTATCTTTGTTTGTCAAGTTGGCTGCTCAGCGTTTCTTGCTTGTGCTTATACTTTCCTCTTGAGTTCCACCTATTCCTGTGATGGTAGATTAAGTAGTTATTTAGATCTTTTTCTAATGATTGAACTTGAATTTTCAATTTGAGCAAATTTGGCGCTGTTATGTTTTAGTCTATTAGCTAATATCTTAATATCAAAAATAATATACAATTATTGAGGATATTAAAATTAATGAAGCTTCAAATTATTGGAGCACATACTGTGTAGAACTTAAGAAGTTCCTTTTTTTATTGTTTTTTTCCTTTTTAACAACAGCAGTAGAATCCTACCACAATAGGTTATAAGAGAGAGACAGTGACTAAATTTACATAGCCTGATATGGCCATAAAGGTTTGATTCCCATGGATCATTCGGAACAGAATGATATAAATTCAATTACAAATTAACTGGGAATAGAATTAGCTTGATTTTATTGCGTTACGATTCTACATCATGCATAGACATTTTCAATTTTTGAATCCATAAGTTTTCATATTTTAGTATTATCTGCAAGTATTTTTAAGTATGCTGTATTTTCTTTAATTGGGACTTGCCACTTGGTAAAATAATTAGGTTTTCTGAACACAGTTGAACGTGTCATTTCCTTTGAAATGCTAGGACTATTCTTTTGGAGATATTGTTTCTTTTTGCTTAAGATAGCTGAACCTTTTGCATAGGCAGCTTGCTCCTTCCAGTATTTCTGCCTAGTTGGGCCTCTTAGGGGTAATAGAAGTATGCCCACGCCAACCCCCCCCCCATTTTTTTCCCCATTTTTCTGTTCTTTTTGGCAGACTGGGAAACATTCTAGTACAATTTCACTGTTGCATTATGTGTTTTGGCGATCATGTTAATTATTGTGGTGAAAGGATATGCTGCAAGGAAATTGAGATAAAACCGCCCTGGCAATGTAGCGATCTTGTCTGCCATGGACAGCTGAGATAAGATAGAAGAGGCATGTACGGTTCTAACACCAATTCTGTAAGCTCTAGGCGCACAAAAATAATTACATATTTATGGGATGTAATTATTTAGCAGTTCAACTATAATAGCTTTCACAAGCAACTGTAAAGTCTCTAAAAAATTGAAGCACTCTGCTATTTTCTTTATTTGGTGAACAGTTGTCAAACAACTCATCAGACATTTGCAATCATTTTGATTAACATGGATAATTCTGTTTTATTACATGCTTAACATTAGAGTTTCATATGTAATTGATGCTTACATGGTTTGTTTTGTGATATTTCTTGTCAGCTCAACGCCTCTCAAATACGAAGACCCATTTAAAACCCTATGGTAAAGGTCAGCAAGATCAATTCAACTGTTGAGATGTGGGGAAAATTATACCGTTTAGCTCCAGTGACTCTCCCGAAGGAACAACAATCAATCCATCAGAAACGGAGATCACATGCATATCAGTGGAAGAGACCAACAATGTTTCTTGAAGGAGATTCTGTTCCTCCTGGTGTAGATCCTAACACTGTTAGATGGATTCCTTCAAATCATCCCTTTGCAACTAAGCTCAAAACAATGTGTACCAGAAGCATGGTGTTCCATTTTGTATTCAGGCAGAGCACGAGGCGCTGCAGAGAAAGCTTGACTTCTTTGAATTATGCTGTTAGTAAATTCTTTAAATTTAGAAGTCCTTATTAGATTTATCCAAGTGATAAGATCTCTTCAATTTATGACCTAATAGGGAGTGTTACCAATCTTTACTTGTATTAGTTGTTGATTGAAATAAAGATAAATGTACGTATGGTTATGTTTGCACTTGCATGCTTGCAAACCAGTTTGTTGGGGTTTGAATTGGATTAGAGTTGCACCAGATGTGAGAGCAGGGGGAAGGTTTAGTAGCGCATCTGATCGTTTCTCCTGCAAATTGCCAAAAGTAGTTCACATTTAAGAATGTGGGCATTTATCATTGGTTACTTTCTGGAGTCTTTAACTTCAACAAAATGATTTGCATCTGGGTGAGTGTCTGTGCACGTGCATTTTTGTGTGTTTGCATTTGTTCAAGGTCACCAAGTCTATTCGAGATCATCAAGTCTATTCGTCCATTAATTTGTTATGGTTTTATTACAAATTCTTAGTCTTGGCCGTATCCTTGATTTGCTCATTATAGAAGATAAGCATTGAAGTCAGTTTTCTTTGTTTTGCAGGAGCAAAACTCTAAATCCTGCTTCAGCCAGAGACTTTGAGAGGCAACTAAAGCCACATCTGAAGTTAGGCGATCAAGTAGAACAAAGCACTTCGAATACTAAATGTAGTCCTAATCCTTCTAAATCTGACTCTGCACATAATCCTTTGAACAAACCAATCTATGAGGATGCAGAAGCACCAATTTTCACTGCATGAAAACTTGACTTTCACTAAATACAGTATCTGCGGTAGCAGTACCTGCAGATGTGTATGTTAAGTGAGAGAGGCTCATTGTCTATTTGCATGGAGTCTTTTGCCAATGTTCAAATCCACCTGCTCTAAATCTTGGAATGTACATAGTATTAAATGTTTGAAATGGAGAGTTTTTTCAGTCTGCAATAGTTGTATATATATCTTTTGGAAGATCAATGGTCTGCAATGGCTCATTTTGATTTGAATTATGCTTGTTAGGAGACAACCGATGATTAAGGAGGAATTGGAGAATGATAATGAGAAGAGGATTGAACTGCAAGAAAGGCAAAATTTAGGGACTAAAGTACAAATAATCAAATGTTTGCTCGGACCAAAGAATGACATTTGAGAGTGCTAGGTCTCAATTGGATGTGGATAGAAGTCGATGGGATGAATGAACATTCGAGAGTGCTAGGACTCAATTGTATACGAATAGAAGTCAATGGGATGAAAATGCGCGCATGGTTTTGTGTGCCTGACACCTTTCCCTAGACCGCCTGAAGCCAAAAGGCTCCTTAGAGGTGAGTGCCTAACTAGTTTAATTCCAAAGGAAAAAATTTGTTTCCTTTTCTTTGTTTTGCAAGTATTGAATTGGTGTCTTTTTGCAAATATCTGAACATGAAATAAGCTGTAATTTCACATATAGAATATAAAAAAATGTGAAAAGAGAATAAAAATTTAGGAGTTAGGGTTTCATAATATGCAAACCAAGTGAACAAATTTCGTTCTTAATGCAAAATATACTCAAGAACCTCTAAATCTAAGAGCACCAAAGGATCAAAACCCTCTTTAATCAGAGAAGCACAATGGACAGAGTCAAGAAATTAGTATTTCCAACAACTAATATCAAATGGAAACTATTGTCGAAGCAAAATTGATGAGAATTTCAATGAATAAAAAATAATAATAAAATAAATAATAATAATGATGATGATGTAGAGTACATGCTAACAAGAAGAAAAGACCCCACGGATAGATTGTCAAAAAAAATCGATTAAGAAAGAGAAGATGAGAGTGGTAGAAAAATCGACTAAAGAGAGAAATGAAGAGCTGTGGAGACAATTGGTGGGGGGGACGGAAATTAGTGTAGGGTTTTCATCCTTAGGTCGTTTAACACAAAACGACGCCGTTTTGTTCGAAAACTTGAACAGTGGTATGGAAATGACCTCTAGTTGTTCCAAGGTGAAAAAAAAAAGGCCCATCCTGAGAGACTTTTTATTACCTGAGCTTTTGTTTCTAATCACAGCATCTTCGTATTTCGTCAGATGATGTATTATCAAGCTATTCGATTTGGAAACATGCTTCTGTTCAAAGGCTAGCAAAAGGACAAACCTTAAAGTCTCAGTATCCTAAATACAATTTATATACACGAACTTTACTTGGAAGCAATATATAATGCTGCAAAATAAATGTATATATAGACCACCTCGTTTCTCATCTTCGTCCACCCACTTCTTCTCTTGCATTTTCAAATTCAAGAAATGGGTTTCTCTTCATTTTCTAAGCTGTCGTTTGTTGCATCTTTCTTGCTGTTCTTCGCCTTTAGTACAACATTTGCCCAAGATTTCTCCATCGTGGGTTATTCAGCGAAAGATTTAACGTGCATAGATAAACTTATTAATCTCTTTGAATCGTGGATTGAAAAACATGGCAAGGGTACAAGAGCCTCGAAGAGAAGCTGCACAGGTTTGAGATTTTCAAGGACAATTTGATGCACATTGATGAGAGGAATAAGGTTGTTTCTAACTACTGGCTTGGTCTGAATGAATTTGCGGATATGAGCCATGAAGAGTTCAAGAAAATGTATTTGGGGCTCAAGGATGATCAATTGCCTAACGGAAATCAGCCTCCCCAAGAATTTGAGTACAGAGATTTTGTCGATTTGCCCAAGTCCGTTGATTGGAGGGAGAAAGGAGCCGTAACTCGAATCAAGAACCAAGGCTCATGTGGTATGCATACTGATAAATCTTACACGTGTTGGTGTGTTGGAGTACTAAATACTCGACTGGGGTAAGAAAGAAAAAGTTAAAGCTATTATTTATTATACTATCCAGTCCTGTTTGGGCACATTTACATATAGTTTGAATCTGACATGATATTGTCTGTCTAATTTCTAATATGGCGAGATTTTCGCATGTAACTATGCTATATACTGCAGGAAGTTGCTGGGCATTTTCGACGGTAGCTGCAGTGGTGGGCATAAACCAAATTGTTACAGAAAACTTAACCGAATTGTCTGAACAAGAGCTGATTGACTGTGACACAACTTATAACAATGGTTGCAGCGGAGGGCTAATGGATTATGCATTTGCTTTTATTGTTGCTAATGGTGGGCTTCACAAGGAAGACGACTATCCCTACCTAATGGAGGAAGGTACTTGTGAACAGAAAAGGGTAAGTGATAACTTTGTCGAAATATCAAACATGTAAATAGGAGATCTAGGTGTGCTGTCAATTTACGTTTGATACTGAATTTTCGATATGTAAACCGTTTCAGGGAGAATCAGAAATAGTAACAATCAATGGTTACCACGATGTACCTGCCAATGATGAACAAAGTCTCTTGAAAGCACTAGCAAACCAACCTCTGAGTGTGGCCATTGAGGCTTCCGGTAGAGATTTCCAATTCTACAGTGGGGTAATGCTCTTGTTTACCTTTCTTGTAAATTTTTATTTCAACGAGGCATTTACTTTTTGCCGTTTTTGCCTAAGACACTTAAATTTCTTAAGTTGAACTTGAATCGAGATAAGACTGCAACCTGCATAACTTATTTGAAAGTTAATACGGTTTTGATCTTTGCAGGGTGTGTTTGACGGGCACTGTGGAACTGAGCTTGATCATGGTGTAACAGCCGTTGGATATGGATCAACTAAGGGTTTGGATTACATCATTGTAAAGAACTCATGGGGTCCAACATAGGGAGAGAAAGGGTACATAAGGATGAAAAGAAACTCGGGGAAGCATGAAGGTCTCTGTGGCATCAATAAATTAGCCTCTTATCCTACCAAAACCAAGTGACCTAATTAAAACTTCTGCCGGTTTTTACACCTTTCGTCATCCCTTCATTTCATCTGCTATTATTTTTCTATCTGTTGTTTAAGAAATAGTTCATCATTATGAAATAAGGAACAATATTTGTTGCTTGATGAAATTAAGGATCATTTATGTTTTGGCCAATGTGGTCTTAATATCCAATAGAATAATTTATAAACATGAGTATTAAGCTTCAATACACAGATCCATCAAAAGGGCATAATAATATATTTATAGCAGCATCTAAGTACGTCAATTACCCAAGTTCAAGGATCAACTTTTCTGGATTTAGCTCTGCAAAAGGAATGAATCATCTACCAAAAAACCTGCTACACAAAAGGATCAACTTTGAAATATCACAAACTCATTTACAGAATTCTTCCATATCCTTACATCCAAGTATCTAATAAAACCTGACCAGTTGTCATTGTACACAGCAGAGAAGAGATTTGACAAAGAGCATGACAAAAATAAAAATAAAAATAAAAATACATGAAGTATTAAGAAGCAGATATAAATCATATATATGACTTCTGATATCTTCAGGTCTTGTCGCCAAAACCTTACTTGATAGATCTCAATGTTCAGCTATTGAAACTCGAAAGAACTTGATTTGGTGAATCACTTGAGCTGTGATACTCTAAGCATCACCAACTTGATTAGTAGATTGTTGTAGACAGATGCATGGATTTGTAAAACTACGCAAGATGCATGTACCAGTGGTTTCATCTTCATTTTCATTCTCTTCAAGCGATCTTCCTTTGGTTTCACGAGTGAAGAAATATGTAACAATCATTCCCAGAATACAAATCCCACCTAAGATCACCAGAGAGGCTGTCATTCCAATTCCTTTAGTATAACCGTTCTTTGTCTTATTTTGAGAAGCCCATAAAAACCCGACTGAACCAATAATTGCACCGATTTTCCCTGCAGCTCCTGAAATCCCATGGCAAGTTGATCGGAATCGAGCAGGGAAAAGTTCAGCGGGAACAATGAAAGTGGTTGTGTTTGGTCCGAAATTTGAGAAGAAAAATGTTAGACCATATAAAAACAAGAATCCTATATTGGGATGTTTGTCCCAGTATATATCGTATGGTATTCCTATAGCAAACATGCCTATTGCCATGAAAAAGAACCCCATTATTTGGATTTTGACTCTCCCAACTCGATCAATAAAGTAAACAGTTGCATAATACCCTGGGATTGTGGAACAGATTGCTATAATTGCTTGGAGTTTTGCATACTGAAAGGCGTCTTCAAATGCATTTACGTCCCTCTTGGACCGAAGATAACTATCGTTTTCATATATTTTCGATTGGAAAAGGTTGCTGCTGTAGAAAACGACATCGACTAAGAACCAGTTGGCAGCGCAAGAGAAAAGGTCGCGTCCATGGCGGCGAAGGAATTCTTTGGAGAAAAGGGAATAAGATGGTGGACTTGGTTGACTCTCCTCTGCAATTTGACTCAATGAAACGTCTAACACTTTTTGCATGTCCTTGACTGCTTGTATTACATTTCTCTCTACCAAAGCTGTATACCTGTTAAATTTAACCATATTTAATTTAGATACAATTACAAACATGAATACGAATACTAAAATTAATTATGTATGATTAAGAGAGAGAACTCAGTTATTAATTAAAAAAAAAAAAAAAGGAATAAAGTACATATTTCAGTTCTGAAACCTTACCTGGCAGTCTCAGGCATCATCATCCGCCAGTAATAAGTCAACCCCGCCGGCACAGCACCGATCATCAGTATAAGCCTCCATGCCAGGTCTGCCGACTCCGGCGTGTGGTCTGGTGCCGGATAATTTGATGCCCGGTTGAATATAGCACAAACTATCATAGTCACAGTGGAGCTCACCAGAATTCCAAACCCCTGCATGGAAAAAACTGCAGCTATGAACGCACCACGTGTCTTCCGGTTCGAGAACTCTGACATAATAGTCGCAGACAATGGGTAGTCTCCCCCGATCCCCACACCCAACGCGAACCTGAAAAAAATAAGAGAGAGAAGGACAAAAGTCCTGGACGTGCTTAAAGATAATCCACACCCGATGGAGCTCAAGACCATCAGCATGAGTGCCAGACCATAGACGCGCCGCCGCCCTATTCGGTCCCCGAGGTAACCAAACACCAGTTGCCCAATAACGGTCCCGAGGAGGGCCATGCCAACCATGACAGAAGTCACCACCGCCGAGACTTCATAAAGCTGATCGCCTTCATATTTGTTGCTATCACCGTAATAGATGCGGCCGAGGAGTCTCATGATCGGAGGAATACAAAACAGGTCGTAAGCATCAGTGAACAACCCCATTCCCGCCACGATTATGGCCTTGAAATGATAGTATTGTGTTCTTGCCGAGTCGAGATCAGAGAGAACTTTGAGCGCCATTGTACAATTCCCACAATTTTTCCTTCCTAAGTCGAAAGATTTATACCTATTCGGTCCCCGAGGTAACCAAAAACCAGCTGCCCAATAACGGTCCCGAGGAGGGCCGTGCCAACCATGACAGAAGTCACCACCGCCGAGACTTCATAAAGCTGATCGCCTTCATATTTGTTGCTATCACCGTAATAGATGCGGCCGAGGAGTCTCATGATCGGAGGAATACAAAACAGGTCGTAAGCATCAGTGAACACCCCCATTCCCGCCACGATTATGGCCTTGAAATGATAGTATTGTGTTCTTGCCGAGTCGAGATCAGAGAGAACTTTGAGCGCCATTGTACAATTCCCACAATTTTTCCTTCCTAAGTCGAAAGATTTATAAACTAGAGTCAAATTTCTTGTACTCATCCATGCTTTAAAATAATTGGTAATCCAAGACTGAAAGAGACAATGGAAGTTGGAGGGGAATTTCTTACAAACAGACAACTACAAGAGAAGACTTCAGGAAATTTTGATTTTGGAATTTATTGTAGAATATGCGAGTTACAGATAATAATTCAAAGTTGAAAAGGACATGTCGAATTTGATTTAAGGCAGATATGAGGAAGAAGAATTGAAGACTCCTGTAAGGTTGGTATGGGAAGAAACTTATTATTTATGATTAATTGACATTGGATTTTGACATCGTATTCGTTCCCTAACTGGTTAACGTTAAATAAAAAAAATTACTCATCAGATAAAGACAAGCAAGAAAAGTCATATGTTGTACAGATCGAAAATGGACTGCAATTTCTTAATTATTTCCGTGAAGTTTCTGGTGCACCACATGATAATATCACAATACGGTTATGGACTGGAGAGTCAGCCAAATAGAAGAAATAGAGAAAATTGACTACCGTCATTCCCGACTGGAATATATTTGAATAGCAAGCATAAAAAGGAAAAGGAAAAATATATTTTAACCTGTAAGGTTGGTATGGGAAGAAACTTATTATTTATGATTAATTGACATTGGATTTTGACATCGTATTTGTTCCCTAACTGGTTAACGTTAAATAAAAAAAATTACTCATCAGATAAAGACAAGCAAGAAAAGTCATATGTTGTACAGATCGAAAATGGACTGCAATTTCTTAATTATTTCCATGAAGTTTCTGGTGCACCACATGATAATATCACAATACGGTTATGGACTGGAGAGTCAGCCAAATAGAAGAAATAGAGAAAATTGGCTACCGTCATTCCCGACTGGAATATATTTAAATCAGCCATAACTAACTTGATCATCCTAGTTCAATCAATCAAATACTTCGACAACGATGATCGAGCCAATTAAGAAACTTCAACAACATATTGGAAAGAAATTAGAGGAGCACCGAGCTAAATTCGTTCAATTTAAATTAATTAGTTCAGTAGTTAAGTTTTAAAATATGACGGTCATTTTATCGTGTTGTGTACTGAAACTTGGCCATTCACAACATTTTGTGTATTGAAAAGTTTTTATTTAATTGTAATAACTAAGAAAATTAAGTTAATATTTGGTCTCCTATCTTAAAACTCATCTTTTACTACATATTTCGTGGATTCATAACTTTTATCAACTTTTCAAATCAAACACGGACGGAATTTCCAAGAAAGAAATTTGGATTCAATTGTATGAAATAAGAAAAGTAGAAAGAATGTTGAATAGGACGTGAAATTTGAATAGCAAAATGGACAAGAAAAAACGCGTAGATGTATCTTTCAGAGGTTTATCAAGACTTGCTCAATGAAAATATCAAATGGATGGTAAGATAGTTTACAGCATGTGCTGAACCCCATCTACATGGTAATTTACGTAGCTTCACTGGACTTACCAAGCTTATGTGATAGGTTGTTTTATTCTAAAAGACAAATTAGAACAAAAGTGACAAGAACGAACGATAATGCAACTAGATTGATTATCAACGATTTACATGAATGCCGAATAAGATATAAGTAATAATTTGAAGAACAAACTTAGGTGTACACCTTGGCTCGCAACCCTCTAATAGGGTAAAGATACTTTTACAGTTCGATAAGTACAGTCCCCTCACATGAAGGGGCCTCACGTTGAGGTTGACGCCACCTCATGTGATGGAGCTGTGGCTCGTAATTAGGGCTGTTAAATTAAGGGCCTATTTGTGCCCTTTAATTTCGAAAAGTGTATTATGGAATAATGATTGGTATTGAAATGTGTAGTTGAAAAGGAAGGAAAACTTTTTGATTTATGTGTAATAATATTTTAATGAAAAATGTGTGGTTGAAAATGAGTAGTGTAGAGAAAATAATGCGATAGAATGTTTGAGAAACAAAGGCTTAGTGTGCACCAAAGTCCCTTTAGAATTTTCCTAATTTGAATCAATTATTGAACAATTAATTTATTTCTTTTAAATGATCTTATGCCCCTCAGTATCCAAGAGAGAACCAACATGAAAAACCATCATATTTGTTTGGACTGTTTTTCTAAAATTATGACACTTGCTCCTTATCGAAAATAAACATACTATCATAATCATCGTATGCCAGCGATGGCAGCATTCGTTCCTGCACCCGAGGGTTCATTCCTCAACTTCAGTGTCAAAATGGGTGAAACATCATATTCCTCGCCCAAATCAGTCAATATGTTAGGTTCGAACGGGACAAAAGATTTTTGTTGCAGAATCACGAATATTTGGCCGCCATTGTTACAAATAGAACAGCTGTTGTGTGGACTCCCCCAATTGTCGTTACAGAACATGTTGATACAATACAAAAAGAAGAGTTCATGAAAAAGCAGGATTGGGTATAAAAAAAATAAGTTTTGAAGTGTTCGTTTTCGGAGATTTTTGTGTCTATTTTGAATGAAAACGGCCCAATGACACATGGGTTTTGCACATGACGTACAACCTATTTCAATCCAATTCCATCGTTTAGAGATTCGAAAAAGCATTTTTTATTATTTTGGATAATTTTTTTTTAAGCCCACGTTTGATTCCCATTTTTATAAGAATGAGAATGAAAAATATAATATTTATGGGACCCACACAAAAGAGAGAAAGTCAAATATGGTGGTTTGATGTGATGTATAACGGTCGTGTTTTTCATTTTTTGGCCAAAGAATGATAAAAAAAAGGGGGCCTAAGTTTCATTAGATTATGATTTTAATTCCATTTAGAGTTTGATTTTATCTTTTACCCTTATCATTGTCTAGATGTTAGTTATTATCCAAGTTGTAATCAATTTTTACAATTACTTGAATTGAATTCAATAAAATGCTTTGAAAAGTTTCTCAACTTGTTCTCTCTTTCTTGATATTTGATCTTTCAAATCAACAATTTTGAATTTCTGTGAGATTTTATTTTTTCTATATACGTCACATGTTAACCTATCTATGCAGTTAATCGTATTCTTTGCATAACATTACCATTGCCAGCATCATCAAATCACGAATTACTGGCAGAATAAGATGATTTAGAACGAATTTGATAAGGACATAAACACAACTAGATCGATTATTACTGACTCGAATGAATGCCGAATAAGATAAAGAAACAATCTGCATAAAATATTAAACAATTAATTTTTTTTCCATTCAAAATGATCACTACATCTCGGCTGCTGAGTCTGCTTCCATTTAAAGGAGTACATATTTTGCTTATTTAATTACTACGTACACAGTAAAGAAAGGCAAAATAAAATAAGGAAAGAAAATAAGATAAGGCATCAAATCCTCCATACATTTGGCTGATATCATTGATAACGAAATAATGCTGCCATCATTGAAATGATGCAGCGGAATCAAGAAGTAAACGTTAATCAAAACTTGTTGATTTCAAAAGCCGAAATATGAAGAAGTAATCAATATACTTGGACTAAACCAAACCTAAAGTTTTCAAGTCAAATCCACCGAATACATCATTCTTGCTAGAGCCGGTCCTGTATCTGATGGGCCCTGAGGCGAACTATGAAAAGTAGGCCCTCCACAACAAAATTCAACGATGTATTATGCGACTCATTGCTAACTTAAAAAATTAACATTAAAACAACAACGAAATATATTATAAAAACGATTTATATTATAAACCATCAAACCAAAAATTTCAAACAATTAGTTAAATACTATTCGTCTTGCTGTTTTAGAAGCAAAAACATCAATTAAATCTGAATAACTTAGCTGCTCAACCATTTTTTTTTTCTATTGATAGCATATCCAACCTGTTTAATCTTTCTTGCGACATAGTTGATCGGAGATAGGTCTTGATCAACTTTAATTTCGAGAAACTTCTTTCTGCAGATGCAANAACATCCAATGTCTTCAAATATTGTAGCACTTCAATTGCTCTTGTTACTTCACTTGGTATATAACACCTCAAGACTTGTAACTCCGAACATAAATCATTCCCACTGATATCCGAACGCCCATTATGTTGAAGATATTTCTTAAGATTCAAACAAAAGTTCAACAAACTTGAAAAAGTTGCACCCCTTAGCCTCTTCAAACTAAACAAAAATCCAAATGTATCATCATATTGTTTGAATTGTTCAAATCGGGTTCTCAGAGAAGATAGAGATTGATCAATTATAAAAATAAGTACTCAACTCTAAATGATTCTTCTGCTAATTGCTTTACCTCATTATTACCGCTTTCATCAAATTATTTTTTTCTTCGAATTATGCGTTTTTCTGTAAATACAGCTTCAATTCCCATTTCGCTTGCCTTTTTTGTCGCTTCATCTTTGGCAATAGCAAATCCAATTTCTCTGTATTCTTCAAGAAATGAAACAAGTCATTGCACGAGGTCGATAGCATGATCAATATCCATGGATTCGGTTTGAAGAAATTTACTCACAATATTAACATCATACAACAATCTGTGCCAGATTATCATACCAAACAAAAACTCAAAATTTTGAAATTCATGTGTTGCTAATGACTCGGCTTCACTCTTCACTTTAGGATCTTCATTACTTTCTGCTAAATCAAGTAATGCATCTCTTATCTGTGCAGTTTGCTATAGGCTTCACACTTTCAACATGACTTTCCTAACGTGTTTGTGACAATGGCTTCACTGTCAACCCTTGTACATTATCTTTGAAAATTTCCATCGCTTGGTAGAAGAGGAAAACAATGTGTAGATGTGTTGTATCACTCCGAAGAAGGATACAGCTTTGGAACAACAGTTCACCATATCACATAATGCTAGATTTAGACTATGAGCGCCACATGGAGTATAGAAAGCTCGGAGATTCATTTCATGGACTCTTTTTTGCACACCTTTGTGCTTCCGGCTCATGTTAGATCCGTTGTCATACCCTTACCCTCTAATGTCATCAATATGAGATCAATTTTTATCAAAGCCTTTTGAAACTCGATTGTAAGTTCAAGTCCTGTTGTGTCATCTACCTTCAAAAATTCTAGCCAATGTTCTTGAACTGTAGGTAAGTTTGACGAATTATCTACAAATCGTACAATTAAAGACATTTGCTCCTCCTGACTTGCATTTGGAGTACAATCAAGTATAACTACGAAATATTTTGCATCTTTAACTTTCTTGACAATTGAACTTCTCATCTGATTAGCCAACAACTGTATCAACTCATTTTGAATTTTTTTGCCAAGATATCCATATTGAATCTCTATTGCTTTAGCCCGCCGAAGGTGCTCTTGCATTATTGGATCAAATTCACTAACCATTTCGACCATTTGTAAAAATAGGCCATTGTTCTCAATATGTAGCCTCTCATCATCTCCTCGAAATGGCAATGTGTTTTTCGCAAGTCTTTTAACAATAACAATTATCCTTGTTAATACATATCTCCAATGTTCTCTTTCAGCATCAATCAACAATTCAACGCTTTTATCAATTGTAGTTTTTGATCGAAACCTATTTTCCAATTCAATCCAACTAGTCATGCAATGTAAATGCTCCTCATTTCCTTCATGACTTTTAATAGATCAATGCAAATTATGCCAATTTTTGAACCCATCATTACCTAGTTGACCAACTTTTGTCACATTTATTGGTGTTTTAAACAACTTGCAACAAAAGCAGAAAATCCTGTCCATAGACACTGAATATACTAGCCATCTTCTATCAACTGCTTTCCCATTTGGTAGCAATCGCTTATATTGTGAAGAATCGAAATGTCTATTTGTATAGTCTTTTGGAAATGAGATGTCATCAACTCTTTTTAGACCCCTTTCAACTAAGTAATCCCTTGTTCTTTGATCAATAATTTTTCAATTCCCGGGATCAGTCAAATTTAGAGAAAAGCAACCCTCTTCTTCCTTATCATCTTCTTCATTATTAGAGGCGGGCTTCATCACTTCTTCTTCCTTGTCATCTACTTCGTTAACATCGGTAGGTTGACTCACTTCTTCATCCTTCTCCTCATTCAACGCATTCACATTGTCACTTTTGAAGTACTTGCTAATATCTCCTGCTTGACTTTGAATTAATGCAATTTCATTTCGTTTTCTTTTCCTCTTTTGAGCACCAGACTCGTATTTAGGAGGCATAGTAATGTCCAATGATTAGCCTAGAAAACAATTACAAAATAACTCAATTATCTCACATTTATAGTTTCCAATATAGTTATTACGTGCACCTGTGCAATTGTTCATCGTACAATAATCAATCATATAAGTCGACCAGGCTACAATTATATAAGTCGACAAGGCTTCAAACATTTACAATCTCTTCAATAACAACTTAGGGTAAGCCATTGCTTACCTGATAAGTGAAATTTTGACGGAAATTGTGGAATTACACCCTTAAGAATGATCCCGTCTTCTAAACTGGTGGTAAGCTTATCTCAATTTTTCAACTGTGTCAACGATGCTCTAGCATAGCAAAAAGAAACATGTAAGGAAATAGCTATATCAATTAATGTTGTCATCAAGCTCATATTTGATTTCAAATAAAAATCAGACACTTAATAAATTAAAATAACTATTAATAAAATATATGATTGACAATTTATAAAATTTATGAAATGTATGGTTAATTTTTTTTTAAATTTAACTAAACGATCAATTTAAATACATATTTATATATTTCTAATTACAAATCTATCTAAACACTCTTTTGCTATATTTTGTTTATTTTTTCTCACAGTCACAGTGTCACACACAATTTCTCTCTCATTTTTCACTTGATTTTTATTCTTTACTACAGTATCACAACCCTGTACTTTTCTTTAGTAGGTAACTTTATCAACATCTAAGCAGTATGAGCCTATTAAGTACCCCTTTTTTTGTAAAAGAAGAAATTTTTTTATTTTAGCGAGGTGTAGTCAATACATGAATAAATAGAGAACAAAGCTTTTCCTCGTGTTATCGTACGTTTTTGTCCAGAGGTAGATTTCTACATTTGTTCCCTACGGTGTTACTTGAAACTTCATTTGAAATTATCATGCTTTAATATTTCATTTCATATTAAGATTTTTATTTTAAGAGATCTAATTTACAATTTCAAATGTTAACAATTATCTACAACAATTAATTTACAGATTTCTGTATTGCTAAAAATTTTGACCAAAAAGTAGAAAATGCATGCATGCCGTAAATGTCCATTTAATTTTTTGAAAAAATATATATTTATTTGATCACCAAACACAAATAATTAAAGAACAAAATCATATATCAACACATATATAATCATCTTTTCCATAAATTCAACGAAAGAAAGTCTTGAGTCTGGTCCAATACAATATGCCAAAATATAGACTACTATTCCAAAATAACTAGCTAAACTATTACAAAATAATTGATCCATATATCAAGAAATTTACTTCACTAAACAACATTTTAGCTATCGAAAAAATAATCAAAAATCCCTGCAAATCACAAAAATAAGTAATATGGTTAATGTATTTTCACACATTTTGTCAAAATTTATTCAAAATAGTACAAATAAAACAACATAACAAAAATTAAATCTGACTACAAATTGCATGCACAACTTCACTAAAATAAGAACGACAAACTTGCTTCTTGACATGAGTTGAAAATCGCTAATAAATATACATAATATAAATGATCAACTAATTTTACCAACATAATCATAGATTTCCTTAAACCACATCCTTGTCAAGTAATGATCAACTAATTTTACGAACAGAGAAGGACGAAAACTACATATAATGAAATTGTATTTGGCTTACAAATTAAGCATGTGCTCACTTACCAAAGGCACTCAAGAAAGCAGAGATAGACACTTTCATTATAGAAGACAATCAAGTAGGCAAGGACAGAAACTCCATTCCAAAGATAATGATATTACTATCCTCACTAGTTAACCACAAAAATTGAAATTGTAAAACATAAAAAAATAAAAATTACTTGTAGTATCTTAGTATCTTAGAATGACAAAACATCATTGCAAGAAATATAAAAATCACTAATACATGTCAATTACCTCAACAAGACGCTTATGGAGCCATCATGTAGGCTTTCTAATTTCATTACCTTACAATCTAACAATCTACTTAAACCATTCTAACATTACAATCAACAAATACATTGATCAGAATTTAGCCAAAGGATGTTAAGATAAATTAATAGCCAATGTCAAAACAACATAACAATTTCAGTTTCAGATGTAAAAAGTCTCAAACCTACTAGAAAATTGGTGCCCCACCATAAGCAACCACAACCTTTACTCCAGTTTGATACGAGAACTTCTTTGCTTTGTCATGTATCTAGAGATTTACAACACAAACCTGATCAACCAAATCAATGTTGAAATCATTAACATTCTAATGAAATGTCATCCATCAAAAATGAAATCTCCACATATAGTAAAAATCAGTACCTCATTTCATCATAATCGATAAACCTAAAATGAAAATGAATGAGAAAAGATAGCCCTAGGAATAGATCATTACCCTATAGTTGAACTAGATAGCAGATCTATAAATGTAAAGAAACATCAAAGCAAGAAAATGCTCAGGATCAAACAAACAAAATCAACCAGCAAAAAAATGGCAAAAAATCGAATCTACAATGTGAAGAAGATTACTACATACAACGCCAGCCGGAGCCGGGCTCTGTGAGTCTGTTCGACAAGTAGCGGAGCTGCGGAGTGCAGAGGAAAGGGGATTTCTGTGGATTGTGGTCAGTGGACGGTGGACCTGCAGCCTACGATCCTGCGGAGGCGAGCAGCGAACTCGGTGACTCGACGGCAGAAGCAGAAGCCAGAAGAAGGGCCAAGGCAGATAAGATTAGTGGTGAACTCACAGTCACCGTCACTCACGTCACTCACCGGACTGTGTCACTGTTGAGAGGGGAGTGACGGTGGAGTCACAGTCGTGAAAGTCGGAGGCAGTTCATATGAATTTTCAGATGAATTATTTGGGAATTTAGGGAAATGGATTGGATTTGATTTGGATAAATGGATTGGTGGGTTGGGATTTATGTCTAAATGGATTGTTGGGTTGGGATTGGTTTAGTTATTGGATTGGGCATTTCATTTGAGCCGGATGGACTAAAAAAAAGGGGCGAAAATGAGGCCCCCTAAGATCTTGGGCCTGAGGCGGAGGCCTCATTTGCCTCGGCCCAGGACCGGGCCTGATTCTTGCATCACATAAATAGAAAAACAAATCAAATGATTATAAAAAACTTAATCATTTGATTTCCTGCAGGTGAACGATATCGCGAACTAGTAATAAAATTATGAATAAAATATTGTTCCCACGAGAACTATGTACTTAATCTCTAATCGATTGATTTCAACTTTAATTGAATAGTAAATTTTGTTGACGAATTTATGCTGGATTAACTAATTAAATTAACTATTATATTGAGCAATTTATGAAGCTTAATTGTGTAATTTTTTTTCGATGTGATATTACTAAGGTCTTGAATCACTCTTATTAATCCGTTTTAATATAGATCAATAACATGACAATACATGCACATTCTTGTTGATCAATGTTTCTAAGTTAATTAAAAGCATCTTTGATATCAATTAGATCTATCATTTCATGTGACATTCCAATATCTCTATGAAATATACAAATATGAAAGAAAGCATTAAAAACTCTAGAATATCTAAATTAATAAAATTCAAAATCAATCCAATTAATGATCAAGTAATTAAAAAATCGTTAAATCCTATAACAATCATCCAAGATTAGGTGTCTGATTATTGAATTTATGTTAAAAAAAACTAAATAATAATGGTATTAATAATAGATAAATTAGCACAACATTATAAAATTATAAGAAATCATAATTAGTCCTTGTCTAGAGCCCATTTTTTGGGCTGAAAAACAATTCTTTTTTTATCGTTGGCAGCCGTTCTTTTTAAACACATCTCTCACATGCGGGTCCCAATTGACCAAAAAGGGTCAAAAAATTGATTTTTTTAGGTAAAAATGCTGAAGCAGACAAGCGCTTAATTTGTAAAAAGTCACCCAAATTTTGATTAATTGAAGAAGATGAAGACAAATTTTAAAATTTTGAATATCTTCAATAATTCCTTGATGAATCTCCAGTTGGACCTTCTTTTCTTGCACAAAAACAAAGGTTGAATCTTCGTATTAATGAAATCTTGGAATTGGCTTTAACTATCTCACAAAAGCTATGAATTCAACTCCGTTTATATATATATATATAGGTCCCTTATATTGTATGCCCATGTTATGTATTTATAGAGGTAAAATTAGATCAAAAATCGTGGATAGTTATTTCCATGTAGGATTTTGGAAGAAAAAGAAAATAGGCCACGTTTGCCAGAAGAAGGAAACACCTCGCTTTCGCCAATCATATATTTTCAGCCACTGTTTTTATTTTGCCTCGCTTTATAACGAGGCAGTCGCCTAGTTATACAAGTGATAAGGGTAATTTGTACACTTATCTAGGCTAGCAAATAGGAGTATCTGTTAGCAATCTGAATGAGTCATATCTTAATTATGTGTTAGTTATGTTGGTTAGGTTGAACTCAATGCAAATTGATGGAATTGGAGGAAATGAATGAAAAACGTCAAAAAGAAAGAAATCCAAAGTTTGGAGACCGAAGTGTAAAATTTAATAATTGATTCATACCATAAAATAATGATTGAAAATCACATATAATCAATTAGATGCAATTTGGACGTTAAAGGAGTGAAATAGAGTTGAAATATTTTTACAAATCAATTTACACCTTAAAAAGTTATGCTACAAAATTTTTAATCTCAATTTGAGATTTATTTTTCAGATAGCGAGAGTTCTAACTAGAGAAATTATTTCTAGAAGACTTGTAACTCATTGAGTTAACTTTCCAACGCACTTTGAATCATCTCAATTGGACATCGAAAGAGAAAGTAATGATCAAAATACTGAAAGCTGCTCAGGTACAATAGCGCATAAAATAGGAATCAGCAGTTTCTTTTCACAATTTAAACTCTATTGGAACCCAAATTAGATGCAATTTTGACCTATTTTCTAGCTCTTATAAATAGAGAACAAGGATTACATATTGAAAAAGAAACCTCTCTTACCTCTTCATATCCAATAATATCGTCAAGAACAAAATGTCAATTCATTACTTTTGAGAAAGAAGATCAAGCCCTAACAAGATTGAAGGCCAATTACATCAAGAAGTTGAAGAATTCAACTTTGGACTTGAAAATCAACATCTTTCTTTTTCTTTCATGATCCGAGTGATTTTTTTAATTATTTTTTTGAATTTTATTTAAAACCATGCTAGGATAGATCCTTTTTTGTATTCGATGAGATAAACCCTATTTGTTATTTATTTCTAATTCAAGACTCGTAGTTTAGTATTTCTTACATTTTCTGGTTAGTTTTGCATACTCATTGCATTATTTAATTGTTTAATCACTAATTAGATAATTAGTTGCTTGTTGTAGTGTTAACAGTCTCACAATAAATTTGGAACGCGACAAAATTAATATATATGCAATAGATATTATGAATAATATTTATCATGTGTGCAATATCTAGAATCTAAAATTTAATGCATCCTAACCATTTGAATTCGGGTTAAGAATAAATTCAGGTTCTAGTTATGATAGAATTAATTTGTCTTGGAAATGAAAGTTAAATGCATTAGCTTTATCGATTGTCATGAACGCAAGAACAGAACTAGAATACTAATCAAGAATTGAAATAGATAGCAATAGGTGAATTTTAGATCCAATATGATCATCCATAATTTGACCAAAAAATCGAACTTTTATTGCTTTATTATATTAATTTAGCAAAAATAAAACCAAATCTCTATTTAGTTTTACATAATTCGAATCTTTATATAACTAGTAAACTGGAACTGAAGTTATTCCTTGTAGGACGATACTCTCAACTCACTAAATCTATTACTTGTTAATGTTCTCTTACGCTTTCAGATTTCACACGAACAAGTTTTTGACATGATTTTATTAGTTGATACAGAATTCGAAATTTCTTTTACGTTGTTTAAGCTATTAATTACACACCTAATCTCCCTTTTTAGTTTATGGTAGTTTATACAAGATTCTGGAAAATCGAGCTCCTACTATTCGATCCTAAAATCGAAAGAACTTTCGGACATGAAGAAGAGAACGGGGAGAATCTAGAAAAATGGTAGAAAATCAAAATCAAAATCAAATTTAGATACCACTAGATCCATCGGACAACAAGATCCGCCAAGAGTAGCCGCCAACCGTGAAGAAGCACTTGAGGATTATGTGAATCTCGTCCCAGTTCTTGTGCAACTGACTATTTTATATCTACATTTTGGGCAGATCAATTTCCACGTTTGACCAGATGTCATCAATTTGTTACAAAATCATTAGGAAATTAGGTTCTCTAGAAGATTAACTTAATAATCCTCAAGAACATGTTTAGGCTTTCTCGATACATTGCGATATGATCAGTCACAAAGGCATGTTTGTTAATGCTTTTTTATTGTGCCTATTCCCACACACTTTAAAGGAAGGTACACGAAAATGGCTAAATTCACTAAATCCTAGGAATATTGTTTTATGGAATGACATGATGCAGAAATTCACTTTGAAACTCTTCTAGCCTTTTCGAGTCCATCAGATTAGAAATGAAGTCCATATTTTCAAGAAAAAAGACCTTGAGAGTTATTCAAAAGAATGGGAAAGATTTAAAGATTACTTCAGAAAGTACCCTAATTTGAACTTTCCTAAAGACTTCAAGAACTACATATTTTATTCAGGTCTGAGACCTGAATTGCGCAACATAGCTGATGCTTCAACAGAAGGGTCTATCTTGGACAATGCTTTAGACCTTTTTGAGAAAATTACATAATATCGATCCATGTGGCCTACAAACAAGGAAGTTCCAAGGAAAACAACGAGGATTCACAACATAGATGCAGTGACAGCAATGGCAGCCCAGCTAGAAGTACTAACAAAAAAGTTGGACAAACTAACTCAGAATGTGAGCATAGTGCAACGACCAACAACAGTCTATGGGGGCAATCTGCAATCTCTCCTTTAGCCTGCACGCATGTTTATCAGCCTGAAGAGGTTAGTAATATATAGAACTTTCAAAGACAACAAAACAATCTTACTCCAACACCTATAATCCAGGTTGGAGCATGTATCCAAAATTCTCATTGGTTAATAATCAAGGGTAGAGATATCAAATTTAGGGCAACTAAAAAGAATTTCAGCAGCAATAAGAGGAGGTCATCTTTTGAGGATCTACTTACTAGGTACATCACCAACACTAAGGATGCAATCCAGAACCAGCAAGCTTTTATCAAAAATCTGGAAAATCAAGTGGGACAACTAGAAGTAGCATTGACCAATAGAGCACAGGGTACCTTGCCAAGCAACATAGAAAAGAACCCAAGGGAACAGGTATTTGTTGTTGGAGCTGTGAATCATGTAATTATTGAGGAACCATCAATCAAGCATGCTATATTTATGTGTCGTCAATTCCATTCCTTCGAAAGCTTCAAAGATAGTCCAAAGAGGAATAAGTTCATGCCATCACAACGAAAAGCGGAGTTCACTGTCAGAAATCACAGTAAAGAAGAAAGGGAAAGAGGAGTATCGGGTACCTACCATGAACGGGGAATGAGCAGTTTAGTTTGAAGAATAAACAAAGTTTAATAAAGAAAATGGTCAGACAATCCATAGGTTAAGGGAATTGTTCTTGTCAATAATTACTCACCTCTAGTCCTATTCCCTTAAGGGTTACAGAATAATAAGTTAGAAAAGCAATTTAAGAAGTTGTTAGATACCCTTAGACAACTTCACATCAACATTCCTTTTATTGACGCTATTCAACAGATCCCAAATTACACGAAGTTTTTAAAAGAGATATTGACTAAGAAGAGGAAATTGCCAGTAGATGAAACCATGACGCTGATTGAAGAGTATAGCACAATCATAAAGAAGACGCTCCCTCCTAAACTAAAAAATCCAGGAAGTTTCATTTTATCTTGCTCTATAGGAAATTCACATAATTTAAATGCTTTAATCGATTTTGGAGCAAGTATTAATTTGATGCCACTATCTACATACAGGAAATTAGGATTAGATGATTCAAAAGCAACATCATTGATCCTACATTTGGTTGACAGGACACTCAAGCTTCGTTATAGAGTGGTAGAGAATATGTTCATCAGAGTTGGATATAATTTCTTTCCTGTTGATATTGTCATCGTTGATATAGAAGCTCAACACATGCTATTAATTTTAGGGGACACCATTCTTAACAACTACATGAGCATTAATGAATTTTGGAAAACGTGAAATAATCTTAAGGGTGGAAGAAAAATAATAAAGTTTCACTATGAATGCTCCATTCAAGCAACCACAAGCATTAAAGAGTGCAAAATGATAGACCATTGGAGAAGTCACAAGAATAAAAAGGAAGAAGGTGGAATTGTTGGGTGGGATAACAATGAAAATCTTGTAATTTGGAGGCTCAAAGATTGATTAAAGAATAACTGCCAGTGCAGTCGATACAAGGCTGAAACTCTCTTTTCTAGCCATCATGAATAGCAAAACATTAAAGTCAAGCTAATTACTATAAATAAGTGCTTATTAGGAGGCAACCCAATTTTTTCCCGTTCATTTATTTTGCTCTTTAGATATAGTATTAGTAATTTTTATTGCTTTTAGTAGTATAGAGGTATGTTTTGAGCTTGTTATAAAGTGTTCAACATTATCATTGATTTTCTAATTACTTTGAAGGAATATGACACTTAAACATACTGGATAAGGGAAAAGACATAGCAAGTGAACCAGAACTTTTATGCTAGTTCATCATCACATTCAAATATATGTTGGAGGAGTACTTAGTCCCTTTATTTATCCTTAATTTTTATATATTGCTTGTTATATGCTGGATAAGGGAAAAGACATAGCAAATGAGTCAGAATTTTTATGCCAATCCATCACCACATTCAAATATATATCAGAGGAGTACTTAGTCACTTTATTTGTCCTTAATTTTTATATATTGCTTGTTATATGTTAAGACATTGAGGACAATGTCTATTATAAGTTTGGAGGTGAAAGAATATTGAGTTTTTATTGGTTTGAAAGCTTGATCGAGTGCACAAGAAAAATTGAAAATTCAAAAAAACGTATTTTTATTTTAAGCTTTGTTATTATTTTTGTGTGCTTATATGGGTTAGATAAATTTATCTATTATGATGAATACATTTGGAACTATGTGCTATGCTATAAATTGTGAAAATGTTGCATGTTATGTTTGATTTATGCTTATTCATGTAAAACTTGATTTTTTAGCACAAAAATTTATATTTTGTATCATGAAGCAATAATTTGTTTAAAAATCTGAGTATGTTGAAAAAAAAAATACAGTGAACTTTAGATGCTAAATCTGAACAATCGCTAAATTAAACATCATTAAACCAAATCTAGAATAGTTTGGAAGTAATTGAACTGTTGTAGAAAGACATTGAGATAAATGTAGATTTCATATGTGCTAAATTTTATGTGGATTGTCTAAGACCAATAAAACTTAGGTAAAAATCTTAAGTTATGGGGTCAATTTTTTCTTGAGAATGGGTGTTTGATAAGAGACATTGTATTAATCATTGCATACAAAATTCAAAGAAAAAGGAAGAAAAGAAAAAAGGCATCTCATTATGAAACATCTCGTCGTAGCCTTTATGACTTGAATGATTAAACCTGTAAGAGTATTTAAAACATGGTGTCCTAAAGTCACTGACTTGGGAGTTTTCGACCAAAAGCTCGTTATATTGTTCATTTAGAGAACTTAATGGAGAGAAGTCCACACATAAAATGTTAGAAAAGTAATTCGTTCGTTTACTGGGTCAAAAATTGATCCCAATTTTCTGCTGAAAATCTGGGACATCTTTATGCCGTTGAAAATCGATTTGTGAAAATGTTATGATCATATTTCACTTCTTTTGACTTTCAATTGCAACCAATTGACCCATAGCTTTCTAGAATCATCATTCCATCGCCCGTCTCATCTTTGAAAAATTTGCAACTTGGTCCTAAACTTTCACTTGCTTTCATTTTGATCCTTTTTGCTCTTTTTCTCCCGAGTTCCACTATATCCATTCATTTGAAACCTAAATCGAAATAGAAGGATACTTGGTGAATTTAGGCTTCAATATATCATAATGATACAAGTATAAATCCATGAATTACTTAACAATTTGTGATATTATCACACTCCCTAACTTGCTTCTTGTTAGTTCCTAACAATTTAATGTAATACAAGACAAATAAAAGATTTGGTCATGCTACAATTTAAATTGTTAAGTTTCAATTTAACCACAATTCATGCCCTTTTCAAACTCAACACCATGCCTTAATTTGAATGTATGTGTTCAATGAAACTCCAGAAGCCTCCTTTAATTGTTGGACTAAGGTAGTGCTGAACAACGAAATCGTTAAACCATCAAACAGAAATGAAATCGATTTTTTGAAACTGTTCGTTTGGGTCCACATGGATTCCTCATCGTTTTGGTTTTGAACAGAGGTAAATCACTTCAAAGAGGTTGGATTTAGGTTTTAGTCTTTGTAAATCATTTCAAACCACCAAACTGTTTATGAAAGTAAAATTAAAAATAAATTAATCTAAATTTTATCCCACTCAATTAAAAATAAACATATTCCAGGTTAAAAAACACATCCATACTAGACATAATTCAATTAAATTCAATACCTAATTAGACAATTATACATCCTAGTTCATTAATTAAATCATACTCAAATACCTATCAATCGTCATAATAGTGAATGTAAAATCCTCAAATAGGATGAATTATTGTAAAACTGCTACTAAATAATATTCATTGATTGCCCATTATAATTGAGTAGACAATTAAATCTTGATTTTAATTCAAACTTACGCATTCCCTTTCTTTCTACTAATGATTTTTCCTAAAAATTGGTTATATAATAACAAGGAACCCATAGCAATTTATCAATATTTGGATGAAGTAGAAGCATTTGACGATTCTCAAAAATTTATAGTAGATATTATCGTATTTGATCTTTCTATTCATTTTCTTTTATTAATTTTTTTATATTATTTAACTATAGTAAATTAATTCATGTACTATATTTTTATCTTCATGGAGAGAATGAATCATATGTTACAATTATAGATGTTGCGCCAACTAGTATCGACTAAGATGTTAAAATATTTCCACATGTTGTTTCCTTATAATAATTAGAATTATAGAATTTTAATTTGCAATATTTTTAATGATACAATTTATGTTTTAACGTGAAATTTTAGACTAATATTTATGATTTAACTTATTTGATATATATATTTTTCTTTATTAAACTGTGGTTTTAAACTGAATCAAACAAAAAAAAGTGGTTTGGATTAGTTTAGTTTAGAAATCGAAGTGTTTGACTTGATTTGAAAAAATTCCAAACCACTTAAAGTGGTTTAATTTGAAAATTTGTTTCAGAGCGTCCAAACTAAGCTGTGTTCACCCTTAGACTAAGGTATGTATTTATGAATAAGACTTAGGCAAAATCCTTGTCCAACTTGATTTCTACAAAAGAACTCAAATTGATTTCTACCAAAAAGTTTAAGAAATAAAAGGAAACAATTCCCTTTTCAATTAGACTCCTTCTCTCATATGACTTTAGTTTTTCATTTTCTATTATTTTGCAAGTAAGTATTTTTCATTTTAAAATCATAATAGTAAACATGAGAGAAGTCTCAAAATTTGCAATTTAGTCCTCAAACGTTCCAAATGTTGAATTTAACTCCCGGAAATTTCGCCGAATGCTTCATTAATATTTTCATTTAATATCTTGCAATCCAGTAAATCTTCAATTATTTCAAATCAAGTCTAATTAAGCTTCAAATAGCCTCTTTTCATATAAATTGTATCAAAGTTGATATTTTTCTACAATTAACATAATATATTCAAATTAAATAGATAATTGCTCAATTTATATATAATTAAATAAAAATAGAAGTCCAAGTAAAAGCGTAAAATGCACTTATCAAAAGTGAAGCAAAAGAAGAATGAAAAATACTCTGGTACCTGTGCCACCTTCTACTTCTATTGTTAAGAGAGAAACAGAGAACTAGAGAAGAAGAATATAGTGAGACAAATCTTGACTAAATCCTTACAGTAGAAAATTGTTTCCAGATAAAAGGAAATTTCAACGTGAAAACTGAAATACAGAAATCCTTGGTTTGTATCATTATAGACAAGAGAAATATAATTGTGACTTGGGAACTTTTTTTTGACGCATTTCACACTCATTTCTCATTTTTAATTTTTGGATCTACGTAGGACCACAACATCAACAAGCCATTCCTTACCAAAATGGTTTTAGGATTTCTGAGAAATGAGTCTGAAATAGAACTAGGAAATGTGGAAAGCAGTTGGAGAGCGAAAAACTCAACACGGTAACAATAATAGCCAGGAAAAGAACACTTCTTTGACATGCATAAATTTTTAAGGAATAAAATTTACACCAAATAAAGATGAAATTATGTGAGTAATGCTATTCGAACGAATCATTTAATTGAACAAATAAAGTGTTGCCACTTAAATTGGTGTTTAACCCCAGTGGGATGAATAGCATTACTCAATATATACCAACATCTAAAGGTTTGTGTTACTCCTATTATTAAGGTTGATTTTTAAGATAGAACCTCAAGTTTTAATATGATATTATAATCCATTAAGTTTCAATAGGCAATTTGATCAGATTAAAACTTATAAAATGTGCATGGAAATTTTAAGATTGATTTACTCAGATAAATTTTAAGGGATAAATCTTATGTCGAATAAAGATGAAAATATAGATCAATATATAAAGATTTAAACTACTCCTTTTCATAAGATTGACTTTTTAAAATTAAACTCCAAATCTAGATATCAATAACATAGATCGTCATGCGTGTCTATAAAAGACGTTGGCATTAAATAATACCCTTTATCAAGATTAATGCAAATATACGGCAAACCTAACACCATAATTAAAAGTTATATTAGTGAATGATCTATTTGTGACTTAGGAAAATGCAACAACTTTTCTCAAAAGTTTTAGCTAATACGAGAGATGCAGTCCAAACAAGGCTCACCCTATATTCATTGACGCTCCACATCATTGTCCCTTCTTCACACTTGACCTCTATCTCTTATCCCGCACTAGCATAGGGAGATGCAAACATTTTTTCTAAAGATAAAGCTAATAGTGATAAGAAAGACACGATCAAGCTGTATCTCACCCAGGATCAAGCACAATTTGTTTAGGAGGCAACCCCCTACACAATAGGCTCACCCGAAGTTTGCTGGTGCTCTACATCAATTTTATAGCATGAAGATATAAATCCTAGTTAAGTACTATAAAATTTCTCGTTTTCTTATCCAGACCATCATAATTATTAATTACTTATTTTCAAGTGTACATAGAAATCAAAAAACTATGTCATGGCTAAAAGCAAATCCACACGGAGTCTAACTTATGAACACTTCAACTAATACTGTCAAAGAAAATCCACAGAGTGTAGCTTATTGACCTTTTCCGAATTTTTGTCTATTTTATTCCTTTTTACGTCATACTACTATCGTCTAAGAAAATTCAGAGAGTGTAGCTAATTGACCTTTTTCTGATTTTTTGTATATTTTGACATTCTTCATTCTAAGTTCAATTTTGGTGTCGACACTTCCAAAATCTTCCAAAATTTTCCCCAAAACTTCATAGTCATTTGAAATTGATTTGTCTCGAGTTGTGAAAGTGCGCAATTTAGTTCACATTTTCAAAAGTGAAATTCACCCTGAAATTTGCGATTTTCTTCCAACAGCTTTCTCAATAGATCTTATCATTCACGCATAAAATTCAATTAATCTTTAATTGCTAAGAACCAACTCCAAATTAGCTCAAAATCATCCATTTTCATGCTAATACACAAAAGTATCTAAATTAGGTGGAAGTTCATTCAACTAGCCACAATTTATGACGTTTAAAAACTCGAATAAGTGTGTAAAAACACATTTCACTTGTGAACATTATAATTAGTTGTGAATGTTTGATAGAAAAAAGTTGGAACAAAGAGGAAGAAA
>NW_019236288.1:112853-120700 GCF_002742605.1 Olea europaea var. sylvestris
TCCTTAATTTTTATATATTGCTTGTTATATGCTGGATAAGGGAAAAGACATAGCAAATGAGTCAGAATTTTTATGCCAATCCATCACCATATTCAAATATATATCAGAGGAGTACTTAGTCACTTTATTTGTCCTTAATTTTTATATATTGCTTGTTATATGTTAAGACATTGAGGACAATGTCTATTATAAGTTTGGAGGTGAAAGAATATTGAGTTTTTATTGGTTTGAAAGCTTGATCGAGTGCACAAGAAAAATTGAAAATTCAAAAAAACGTATTTTTATTTTAAGCTTTGTTATTATTTTTGTGTGCTTATATGGGTTAGATAAATTTATCTATTATGATGAATACATTTGGAACTATGTGCTATGCTATAAATTGTGAAAATGTTGCATGTTATGTTTGATTTATGCTTATTCATGTAAAACTTGATTTTTTAGCACAAAAATTTATATTTTGTATCATGAAGCAATAATTTGATTAAAAATCTGAGTATGTTGAAAAAAAAAATACAGTGAACTTTAGATGCTAAATCTGAACAATCGCTAAATTAAACATCATTAAACCAAATCTAGAATAGTTTGGAAGTAATTGAACTGTTGTAGAAAGACATTGAGATAAATGTAGATTTCATATGTGCTAAATTTTATGTGGATTGTCTAAGACCAATAAAACTTAGGTAAAAATCTTAAGTTATGGGGTCAATTTTTTCTTGAGAATGGGTGTTTGATAAGAGACATTGTATTAATCATTGCATACAAAATTCAAAGAAAAAGGAAGAAAAGAAAAAAGGCATCTCATTATGAAACATCTCGTCGTAGCCTTTATGACTTGAATGATTAAACCTGTAAGAGTATTTAAAACATGGTGTCCTAAAGTCACTGACTTGGGAGTTTTCGACCAAAAGCTCGTTATATTGTTCATTTAGAGAACTTAATGGAGAGAAGTCCACACATAAAATGTTAGAAAAGTAATTCGTTCGTTTACTGGGTCAAAAATTGATCCCAATTTTCTGCTGAAAATCTGGGACATCTTTATGCCGTTGAAAATCGATTTGTGAAAATGTTATGATCATATTTCACTTCTTTTGACTTTCAATTGCAACCAATTGACCCATAGCTTTCTAGAATCATCATTCCATCGCCCGTCTCATCTTTGAAAAATTTGCAACTTGGTCCTAAACTTTCACTTGCTTTCATTTTGATCCTTTTTGCTCTTTTTCTCCCGAGTTCCACTATATCCATTCATTTGAAACCTAAATCGAAATAGAAGGATACTTGGTGAATTTAGGCTTCAATATATCATAATGATACAAGTATAAATCCATGAATTACTTAACAATTTGTGATATTATCACACTCCCTAACTTGCTTCTTGTTAGTTCCTAACAATTTAATGTAATACAAGACAAATAAAAGATTTGGTCATGCTACAATTTAAATTGTTAAGTTTCAATTTAACCACAATTCATGCCCTTTTCAAACTCAACACCATGCCTTAATTTGAATGTATGTGTTCAATGAAACTCCAGAAGCCTCCTTTAATTGTTGGACTAAGGTAGTGCTGAACAACGAAATCGTTAAACCATCAAACAGAAATGAAATCGATTTTTTGAAACTGTTCGTTTGGGTCCACATGGATTCCTCATCGTTTTGGTTTTGAACAGAGGTAAATCACTTCAAAGAGGTTGGATTTAGGTTTTAGTCTTTGTAAATCATTTCAAACCACCAAACTGTTTATGAAAGTAAAATTAAAAATAAATTAATCTAAATTTTATCCCACTCAATTAAAAATAAACATATTCCAGGTTAAAAAACACATCCATACTAGACATAATTCAATTAAATTCAATACCTAATTAGACAATTATACATCCTAGTTCATTAATTAAATCATACTCAAATACCTATCAATCGTCATAATAGTGAATGTAAAATCCTCAAATAGGATGAATTATTGTAAAACTGCTACTAAATAATATTCATTGATTGCCCATTATAATTGAGTAGACAATTAAATCTTGATTTTAATTCAAACTTACGCATTCCCTTTCTTTCTACTAATGATTTTTCCTAAAAATTGGTTATATAATAACAAGGAACCCATAGCAATTTATCAATATTTGGATGAAGTAGAAGCATTTGACGATTCTCAAAAATTTATAGTAGATATTATCGTATTTGATCTTTCTATTCATTTTCTTTTATTAATTTTTTTATATTATTTAACTATAGTAAATTAATTCATGTACTATATTTTTATCTTCATGGAGAGAATGAATCATATGTTACAATTATAGATGTTGCGCCAACTAGTATCGACTAAGATGTTAAAATATTTCCACATGTTGTTTCCTTATAATAATTAGAATTATAGAATTTTAATTTGCAATATTTTTAATGATACAATTTATGTTTTAACGTGAAATTTTAGACTAATATTTATGATTTAACTTATTTGATATATATATTTTTCTTTATTAAACTGTGGTTTTAAACTGAATCAAACAAAAAAAAGTGGTTTGGATTAGTTTAGTTTAGAAATCGAAGTGTTTGACTTGATTTGAAAAAATTCCAAACCACTTAAAGTGGTTTAATTTGAAAATTTGTTTCAGAGCGTCCAAACTAAGCTGTGTTCACCCTTAGACTAAGGTATGTATTTATGAATAAGACTTAGGCAAAATCCTTGTCCAACTTGATTTCTACAAAAGAACTCAAATTGATTTCTACCAAAAAGTTTAAGAAATAAAAGGAAACAATTCCCTTTTCAATTAGACTCCTTCTCTCATATGACTTTAGTTTTTCATTTTCTATTATTTTGCAAGTAAGTATTTTTCATTTTAAAATCATAATAGTAAACATGAGAGAAGTCTCAAAATTTGCAATTTAGTCCTCAAACGTTCCAAATGTTGAATTTAACTCCCGGAAATTTCGCCGAATGCTTCATTAATATTTTCATTTAATATCTTGCAATCCAGTAAATCTTCAATTATTTCAAATCAAGTCTAATTAAGCTTCAAATAGCCTCTTTTCATATAAATTGTATCAAAGTTGATATTTTTCTACAATTAACATAATATATTCAAATTAAATAGATAATTGCTCAATTTATATATAATTAAATAAAAATAGAAGTCCAAGTAAAAGCGTAAAATGCACTTATCAAAAGTGAAGCAAAAGAAGAATGAAAAATACTCTGGTACCTGTGCCACCTTCTACTTCTATTGTTAAGAGAGAAACAGAGAACTAGAGAAGAAGAATATAGTGAGACAAATCTTGACTAAATCCTTACAGTAGAAAATTGTTTCCAGATAAAAGGAAATTTCAACGTGAAAACTGAAATACAGAAATCCTCGGTTTGTATCATTATAGACAAGAGAAATATAATTGTGACTTGGGAATTTTTTTTTTGACGCATTTCACACTCATTTCTCATTTTTAATTTTTGGATCTACGTAGGACCACAACATCAACAAGCCATTCCTTACCAAAATGGTTTTAGGATTTCTGAGAAATGAGTCTGAAATAGAACTAGGAAATGTGGAAAGCAGTTGGAGAGCGAAAAACTCAACATGGAAATAATAATAGCCAGGAAAAGAACACCTCTTTGACATGCATAAATTTTTAAGGAATAAAATTTACATCAAATAAAGATGAAATTATGTGAGTAATGCTATTCGAACGAATCATTTAATTGAACATATAAAGTGTTGCCACTTAAATTGGTGTTTAACCCTAGTGGGATGAATAGCATTACTCAAAATATATACCAACATATAACGGTTTATGTTACTCCCATTATTAAGGTTGATTTTTAAGATAGAACCTCAAGTTTTAATATGGTATTATAATCCATTAAGTTTCAATAAGCAATTTGATCAGATTAAAACTTATAAAATGTGCATGGAAATTTTAAGATTGATTTACTCAGATGAATTTTAAGGGATAAATCCTATGTCGAATAAAGATAAAAATATAGATCAATATATAAGGATTTAAACTACTCTTTTTCATAAGATTGACTTTTTAAAATGAAACTCCAAATCTAGATATCAATAACATAGATCGTCATGCGTGTCTATAAAAGACGTTGGCATTAAATAGTACCCTTTATCAAGATTAATGCAAATATACGGCAAACCTAACACCATAATTAAAAGTTATATTAGTGAATGATCTATTTGTGACTTAGGAAAATGGAACAACTTTTCTCAAAAGTTTTAGCTAATACGAGAGATGCAGTCCAAACGAGGCTCACCCTATATTCATTGACGCTCCACATCATTGTCCCTTCTTCACACTTGACCTCTATCTCTTATCCCGCACTAGCATAGGGAGATGCAACCATTTTTTCTAAAGATAAAGCTAATAGTGATAAGAGAGACACGATCAAGCTGTATCTCACCCAGGATCAAGCACAATTTGTTTAGGAGGCAACCCCCTACACAATAGGCTCACCCGAAGTTTACTGGTGCTCTACATCAATTTTATAGCATGAAGATATAAATCCTAGTTAAGTACTATAAAATTTCTCGTTTTCTTATCCAGACCATCATAATTATTAATTACTTATTTTCAAGTGTACATAGAAATCAAAAAACTATGTCATGGCTAAAAGCAAATCCACACGGAGTCTAACTTATGAACACTTCAACTAATACTGTCAAAGAAAATCCACAGAGTGTAGCTTATTGACCTTTTCCGAATTTTTGTCTATTTTATTCCTTTTTACGTCATACTACTATCGTCTAAGAAAATTCAGAGAGTGTAGCTAATTGACCTTTTTCTGATTTTTTGTATATTTTGACATTCTTCATTCTAAGTTCAATTTTGGTGTCGACACTTCCAAAATCTTCCAAAATTTTCCCCAAAACTTCATAGTCATTTGAAATTGATTTGTCTCGAGTTGTGAAAGTGCGCAATTTAGTTCACATTTTCAAAAGTGAAATTCACCCTGAAATTTGCGATTTTCTTCCAACAGCTTTCTCAATAGATCTTATCATTCACGCATAAAATTCAATTAATCTTTAATTGCTAAGAACCAACTCCAAATTAGCTCAAAATCATCCATTTTCATGCTAATACACAAAAGTATCTAAATTAGGTGGAAGTTCATTCAACTAGCCACAATTTATGACGTTTAAAAACTCGAATAAGTGTGTAAAAACACATTTCACTTGTGAACATTATAATTAGTTGTGAATGTTTGATAGAAAAAAGTTGGAACAAAGAGGAAGAAATAGGTGTTAAACTTGAGAAGGGAGTATGAAACCTTGAAGATAAAGGACTCAGAATCGATTAAGGAATATGCAGACATGCTGTTAAAGGTTGTGAATTAGATGAGGCTACTGGGAGATGATTTGCCTGATAGGAGGATTGTGAAGAAAGTGTTGATTAACCTACCTGAAAATTTCGAGGCAAAGATCTCTTCTCTTGAAGACTCAAGGGACCTGTCCACCATAACATTATCAGAACTAGTAAATGCTCTTCAAGCCATAGAACAGAGAAGACTGATGAGGCAAGAAAGAACAGGTAGAAGGAGCTTTATTTGCTAAAGGAAAGCATAAAGCTCAAACAAGTTTTGGTACAAGGAAGCAGCAAGATGAAAGGAAGAAGGTGGAAAACAACAAAAGTTCTAGCAAAAGTGGAGTTTATCCTCCCTGTGTCCATTGCAAAAAGACAAGACACTCTCTAAAATGGTGCTGGAATAGGCCTGATGTTCAATGTCGAAGTTGTGAGCAATTTCAGCACATTCAAAAAGTTCGTAAAAGCTTAAAAGATAAGCAAGCAAAGCCTCAAGCATAGATGGCTGAAAATCAGCAACAATACTAGGAAGAACATCTGTTTACTACTATCAATTTTAAAGCCAGCAGCAATGTTGAAACTTGGTTGCTGGATAGTGGTCGTACTCACCATATGACATCAAATCCCAGTATCTTTGTTGAGCTAAATGACACTTATAGATCAAAGGTCAAGGTTGGCATGGAGAACATGTGAAGTGGAGGGAATTGGTGTTGTTTCAGTGCAAACACCATCAGGTACCAAACTTATCACTGATGTTCTTTATGTGCCTAATATAGACCAGAACTTAATTAGTGTTTGCCAATTGATTGAGAAGCAATATACCTTGATTTTTAAAGGAAATGGCTGTACTATATTAGACTCAAATGATCATGAATTGATGCCTGTTGAGATGAAGCAAAGAAGTTTTCCTTTAAAATGGAAAAATGTGATCCCTCATGCATAGTCAAGTTCAACTGATGAGTCCTCACTTTAGCACAAACGATTTGGTCATGCAAACTATACATCACTGAAACAATTGCACAAACTGGGATGTGTTGAAAATATTCCAGATATATATGATGAATCTTTTGTGTGTGATATATGTCAAAGGGGTAAACAGAACAGAATGCCGTTTCCTAAAAACTAGTTTATGAGAGCCTCGAATAAGCTGGACTTGATACATTCAGATGTGTGTGGTCTAATGAAAACACAAACACTCAATGGCAGAAAGTGCTTTGTACTCTTTATTGATGATTTAACAAGGAAGTGCTGGGTTTATTTCTTAAAATCAAAATCTAAGGTTGCAGCCACATTTCAAAAGTTCAAGAACCTGGTGGAAAAGAAGAGTGATTGCAAAATCAAGGCCATTAGAACAGATAATGGGAGTGAGTATAGATGTGGCCAATTTAATAAACTTTGTGATGATATAGGGATCAAGCATTAGCTGACAATTCCATATTCTCCTTAGTAAAACGGTGTATGTGAGAGGAAGAACAGGACAGTGATGGAGGTGGCTAGATGCCTAATGATTGAGAAGAATTTTCCGAGGGAATTCTGGGCAGAGGGTAAATACAACCATATATACTCTAAACAAACTTCTTACCAAAGCATTAGATAGAAAAACACCTTATGAAGCTCGGTATGGAATTAAACCCGATGTTGCACATTTGAAGGTGTTTGGAAGTGTTTGTTACACTCATATACCTGATGCAAAAAGAGATAAGCTTAGCCAAAAAGCAGAAGTTGATGTTTTGGTTGGCTATTGTAGCAATGCAAAAGGGTATAGAGTGTACATTCCACAAACCAAGAAAATTATATCTAGCAGGGATATTAAAGTGGATAAAGGAGCTTCATGGAATTGGGGAGCAAGTAGCTTGAAAAATTTGCAAGTTCCAAGCCTAGTTGCTCATGGAAATGAAGACACCATCACAAATGAGGATGAACCAGATGGCCCAGATCATGATAGTGACTCAGATTCTGAGATATTTGTGTTAAAAACTAGGCCTCTTGCTGATGTATATGCAAGATGTAACTCAGCTGTGCTAGAGCCATCAAATTTTACTAAATCTGTCAGTTCACAAGAATGGTTGGTTGCAATGAAGGATGAACTAAAAATGATTGAAAAGATTGAGACTTGGGAGCTGGTTGACAGACCAAAGGATAAAAATGTGATTGGAGTTAAATGGGTGTTCAAAACCAAGATGAATTCTGATGGATCTATCAATAAATTCAAAGCCAGATTAGTGGTGAAGGGTTATGCAAAGCTACTGATACATTTGCTTCAGTTGCAAGATATTAAACCATAAGATTGTTGTTTGCAATTGCAGCTCAAAGAGAGTGGAAGATACACCAGTTGGATGTGAAGTCTGCCTTCCTAAATGGATACTTGAGCGAAGTAATACACATTGAACAATCTGAAACTTTCTCTGTGGCAAGCAAAGAAAATAAGGTGTTTGTTGAAAAAGGCTTTGTATGGTTTGAAGCAGGCTCCAAGAGCCTGGTATAGTAGGATTGATGATTACTTAAGCTGCTTTGGTTTTATTAAAAGTGTGAATGAACAAACA